>NC_060267.1:125602295-125845717 GCF_021613505.1 Equus quagga
GGATTATCACCCCACCAGAGAACTTCTTCCTTAAGTGAGATTTCACTTTCTTAGATGTTTTGCTTACCTCTCTGACTCCTACTTCTCTTTCTCCTTCACTGGCTCCTTTTTCTCTCCTTAATCCTAAGTGTGGGCTTTCTTAAGATTGGTGACATCTGTCCTCATCTTTTTACTTCTTCTCCCTCCAAGATTGTCTCTTATCTAGCTCCAACTATTAATGTAGAGGGATGGATAACTTTTCTTCCTAGCCTTTATTTCTCAGTCTAATAAAACTAAACTCATCTTCTTCCTTCTGAATATATAACAGTGGGAATTCTGCTCACCCACATACTTCAGCTGTATCCTCTATCTTCAATTCTTCTTATTCCCTGCCATTTAAAAATTCAAATCTCCATAGATTGTTACTTCAGGATGTCTCTAGCCTTTCCATGTCATTCCCAGTGCTGTGGGCTTATTATTACACTTATTCATTCAACAAATACTTACTGAATACTTACTGGGGCTCCTGCCTAAACTATATCTCATTTTACTTCAATCCATATCTGACATGGAATTGATTCATTTTGCTTAAAAAGACTACTTTAAATATGTCCTTACCTAGATTTAAAAAAATAATTGACACCTACTACACAGAGGATGAAGTATGAATTCCTTAGGCTGACTGAAAAAATCTCTGTAATTTGACCCCAGCCTTCTACAGCAAGCTATATCCTAATACTTCCATATAAAAACCTTCTCTTTGACTACATGCTTCCAGAAGGTAAAGACTATGTCCCAGACAACCTTTAAGCATCCAAGAATCTAACAAAGTACAGGGTATGTACTAAATACTTAAATATTCATTAAATGAGTAAATTCTTTAAATAGGTGTCAAAGTTTCCTGAGTATAAACCAAAAACTTAAAAAGAAAAAGGACTCAAAGAGGTAGGGAGAGAAAAAAGCAAAAGAGGAAAGGAAGAGAGGCTAGATGTGCCTGACTATACCTTGTTATCTTTTTTTACAGATTTGCCACTAAACCATGTAAGATTTCTTGTGGTTAGAGAACAAATGAACAAGCAACCCTAAAAATTGAAAACAAAACGAAACAAATCTAACTGCTATCTAGTTGGTGGCATAACCACATGGAGAAGAAGTACATCAAGTGTCTTAGAACACAGTATTTTGACTGGCATTATCCCTAGTGGGATATACACTAAGGACACAAAGAACTGTAAAACGTATCTTACTGAAAACCATTCTCAGTAACCATATTGTTGGTGGTAGTGCTGTCTGTATTACCAGATAAGGAAATAAGAAGTTATCTTGCTATTGGAAAATTTTTTGGGAACTGAGATTTTAGTTTGAGAAAAAGAAGTTAGAGGTAAAGGATCGATGATTCTAAAAGTCTTACAATTTTGTAATTGAACTGGAATTACTGATATGAACTCTTGGTGCATTTTATCTTTACAAAAGAAAGTTGCAATAAACACCCTAGTGTCCCGATTGAGGCCTCTAAACATATTTCCTGCCAACAGGATCCAAGGCTCCTTAGGGCAATGGGCAATTCCAGGTCTGGGCAGCAAATGCACATGATGAGCCTGGAAGATTTCATCATACCAGAAAGAAAGGAAACTATCAAAGGCTGTTAAGATCAGGCAGAGACATTCGGGAGCTAACTTGAAGAGGCTCCCACTTGGTAAAAAGTGACAATTTGGGCATCAATAGGAATAAAAATGGAAATGGATTGAAATATTTCAAATCCCAGATACATTTAAAAAAAAAAAAACACCATCAACATCTAATTTTGGAGGATACGACAGAACCTACTTTTATTGTTTTGAAAATTAAATACAGAGAAAGAATCAAGCACTCATCATACTTTTTCCTGTATGAAATGTACTTCACTGTAACCAAATAAGTGACGAGAGGAAGCTTCTCTTTATATAAATAACCAGCAATTGAATGCGAAGGAATAAAAGAATTTAAGTATCACTTTTTGCAACCCGTAATGAATATACCTAAGCAGTGATCATCAATGACTGCTAACATACCAAAAAGAGACAATCAGCCATTATGAAAGTGTTCATCTCCAAAACATTGAACCTGAATCTGATCAGGCCTCTAGACCTGCACTCTTATGCAGTATCCATCAGCCTCATGTGGCTGCTGAGAGCTTGAGATGTGACCAGTCCGAATTAAGATGTGCTGTAAGTGTAAAATACACACTGAATTTTGAAGGCTTAGTAAGAAAAAAGAATATGCTTACCAACTTTTTATAGCAATTACATTTTAAATAATATTTTATATGTTTGAAATCAATTCTAATAACATTTTATTTAATCTGTTTCTTTTGGGTTTATTAAAAGTGGTTACCAGAAAATTTAAAATTACATATGTGAGGGGCCAGCCCAGTGGTGTAGCGGTTAAGTTTGCGCACTCTGCTTTGGTCACCCAGGGTTCGCAGGTTCAGATCCCAGGCACAGACCCAGGACCGCTTGTCAGGCCATGCTGTAGCAGCATCCCATTTACAAAATAGAGGAAGACTGGCACAGATGTTAGCTCGGTGACAATCTTCCTCAAGCAAAAAGAGGGAGATTGGCAACAGATCTTAGCTCAGGGCCAATCTTCCTCACACACACAAAATTACATATGTGGCTCACATTATATTTCTGTTGCACAGCATCACTTAGATCTATCCATTTATAGGAATTACAGGGAACAGGAAACACACTAAATGATACCTCAGCAACGTAATTAGCAATATCCAGACTGTAGGACACTCTGTAAGACAAATGACCCAATTCCTTCAACAAATAAAAGGGAAAACATAAAGGGCAGGGAGGACCTTTAGAGATTTAGGAGACATATTAATCAATTACAAGGCGGAATTTATTTGGATCTTGATTCAAACAAATGTAAAAACATGTTTATAAGTTAATCAGGGAAATTTTCATCTTGATTGGATATTTGAGGAATTATTAATTTCTTAGGCTGATAATGGTATTGTGATTTTGCTTAAAATAGTCCTTATCTTTTAGTGATAAACACTGAAATATAGAGAGATATAAAACAACGCAATGTCTGAAGATTAGCTTCAAAATAATCTGAGGGGCTGGAGGTGGGGGTGAGGAGGACAGATGAAACAAGATTGGCTGTGTTTTGATAACTACTGAATCTGGGTGATAAGCACATGGAAGTGCATTCTTCTATTCCCTCTTCTACATGGGTTTGAAATTTTTCTTTACAATTAAAAAACAAGTTTCCACTGTGGATGGTGGTGTAAGTGTTACTCTGTGGTAGGATCAGCAGCCTCTATAGATGAGTTGCTGCATGATTAGGAAAGGTAAAACATGAGCACAAAACATCATGTACTGAGACCTCTTTCTTTCCCCTTCCCTACACATGCCCCTCCCTCCCAACCCAGCAATCTATGTTCCCTATAAACATATATAGTGAACCTAGCTACAGCTGGCTGCATTTAATCTTTTAATCTGCTGGAGGGGCAATTTCTTGGATGGAAAAAAATAAGACACTAAAGCATGAGATATAGAGTCCCTGGTACAAGGCACACTTAGGCATTCATTAAATTTATTCTTCAGTGAATTGGAGAAGTGAGAAAAGTGAGGAGGAAAGAGGTGAGGCGTGGTCCTGTAAGCCACTGGCCATGCTGGGTAGCAGTTTGTGGATGGTCCTGTCTAACTACCAACTGGCCAAGAAGGCTTCCAGGACCTGCCACAATGGAAGCACTCACTGCATCTCTAATCTGCTGTAGCAGCATCCCAGTCTTTCTCACTCTGGAGCGTTCACCCATCTTCCTCATGAGATGATGCTTTTTATGACAAAATCACCTTTTCAGGTTAAACTAAATTTTGTGGGGGGAAAGGTGGGGGAGATGACAGTTTATATAATGGAAGTATTTATAGAAACAAAATCCTCTTTCTCTTCCAAATCCATGCCAATTATGTTTGTTTTTAAAAGGCAGATAAATTTTCATTTTATTAATATCAACAGGAAAAATTACTCAGCCTGTATTTTCGAAGTCCACTATCTTTTCTGATATTTACAGACTAAAGCCTCACGGTGAGTTTTCTTCACTACTTATATCCATTCTTCTACTAGTATGTTTGGATCTTCAAGCAATTAGTCTTTTCCTTATTGCTCCTGTTTTAAAAACATTCTTTGATATTCTCGCTAATTTATTTTTCCAAATGCATTTAGAGAAATTTTGTTGGGTTTCATGCAAATTTTGATGTAATTTCATTAATTCTAAAAATAACTTTGAGACAAGTGATTTTAGAAAAATAATAGTCTCCTGAGTCAGGATGAAGGCATATGTATGTCTCCATTTAAGTTTTCTCTTAAATCTCCTATCATAGTGTAAGAATTGTCCTTATACCAATCATGCATATCCCTTGTTAAGAGCGTTCCCAAGTATTTTATAATTTCATTGTTAATGCAAATGTGATGTCTTGTACCTTCCAGCTGTATATATATAGGATTGCTATTGATTTTTGTCTGTTTATCTTTTATCCATTAATTTTAATCAACTCATAATATACTAGTTTTAAAACAATTTTGGCTTTTCTAAGTATATAACCATATCATTTTTTTATTGAGTTAATGATAGGTTACAATCTTGTGAAATTTCAGTTGTACATTAATGTTTGTCATTCTTGTTGTAGGTGCACCACTTCACCCGTTGTGCCCACCCCCCACCCCACCTTTCCCCTGGTATCCACTAATCTGTTCTCTTAGTCCACATTTTTAAATTCCTCATATGAGTGGAGTCATACACAGAATATAACCATATCATTTAAAAACGCTATTCTTATATCTTCCTTTCCAAAGGTTAAAGCTCATTCCCTTTAGTGTTTATTATATTGGTCAGAACATCTAAATAAGGTCAAGTAACAATGGTGATGGGGTGATCCTTATTTTGTCACTGTCTTTATAGGAATGCTTCTAGGTTTTAAGGGAACCATTTTTCTTTTTGCTGGGAAAGATTCGCCCTGAGCTAACATCCATTGCCAGTCTTCCTCTCTGTTTTTCCCCCCGCAAAGCTCCAGTGCATAGTTGTATAGTCTAGTTGTCAGTCTTTCCACTTCTTCTCTCTGAGCCACCACCACAGCATGGCTACTGACAGATGAGTGGTGTGGTTCCGTGCCTGGGAACAGATCCTGGGCCACTGAAGCGGAGCACACCAAACTTTAACCACTAGGCCATCAGGGCTGGCTCTTAATGGACCCATTTTTAAAGCGCGCTTTGTCCTTAAGTATATATCCTGATGTAACTTAACCTGTTCTTGACAAGGGGTATTAGGAGTAGTTATCTTATGGTTTCCTCATCTCTAAATTATGAGATTAGCGAGATCAGTGGTTTTGATAGTTCTGCCACAGCAGGGCAGGCAAGGAAGGGCTGAATGAGAGGGGCTTTGGGCCAAAGCAGGTCCACTTTTATCTATTTTATAGCTTTGAAAAAAGTTTTTATGCTAAAAAAAAAATTGAAAACCTTTAGATGAGAATCTAATGTAACCTATATGCTTTTTGAAATCTCTTACAACTCAAAATTCTGTAATCACGTCCTATTTATTTTAATTTCACAATAACTTCTATGGTAGAACCATTAAAATTATTTCCAAAGTTTAAAAAAATAATATGAGGGAAAGAAGGATAAAAAATATTGCATACATAATTATTCAAAGTATGTTAAAGAAAACAGAAGAGACTGTATCTCTAACAGCAAGCACTCTATCTGGGATGTAATAGGTGCTCAATAAACGTTTATTAAAAGGCTGAAAGGAAATACACAAAAATACAGATGGGCAGGAAGATATGGAAGGTACACTATTTCATCTTTGCTCTTCCAAGTTTTTTACAGTGAGAATATATTACTTTGATAATCAAGGGAAAAAACCACCACATCAAACTGGTTTCTCATGACTATGAAATTAGGTTCATCATCTTCCTTCTAGATGTGACAATGATTTCTTAGCTATTCTCCTTAAATCCAATCTCTCCATTTTTGAAATCT
Source organism: Equus quagga (assembly GCF_021613505.1). Classification (NCBI taxonomy): domain Eukaryota; kingdom Metazoa; phylum Chordata; class Mammalia; order Perissodactyla; family Equidae; genus Equus; species Equus quagga. Next base: position 125,608,305 of record NC_060267.1, read on the forward strand.
TTTTGCATCTAAATAGCAAATAAATCTTTCTTAAATACACACTCATATGTTTCTTATATGTCTCTATTTTTCTTTTGCTCAAACACTTTCAGTACTATATTATCGCTACATATCAAGTCTCAATTTCTTTCTTTTTTTTTTTTGAGGAAGATTAGCCCTGAGCTAACTGCTGCCGATCCCCATCTTTTTGCTGAGGAAGACTGGCCCTGAACTCACATCCGTGCCCATCTTCCTCTACTTTTATATGTGGGACGCCTACCACAGCATGGCTTGCCAAGCAGTACCATGTCCACACCCGGGATCGGAACCAGCGAACCCCGGGCTGCCGAAGCGGAACGTGTGCACGTAACCGCTGTGCCACCAGGCTGGCCCCTCAATTTCTTCATTTTGTTTCACAATTCATACCCAACTTTGTTTCTCGTGACTTTCCAAGCTAGTAAGCTCAAGGTCCCACGAGCATTAATAGGGCCAACCATTCTTCTGGTCTCGGCTCTTTTTTAAGAATCCAATGAAATGTCTTGCCTTCTGCCTATTCAAACAAAGCTCCAATTTAGCTTCCTCTTTCAGACCTCTTTGAATATTCTAGCTCTCAAAGATTTTTTACGCTTACTCCTATAGTGCTGAGTATTCAATATAATTTAATGTTTGGTCATATAAGGTCTCATATTTTGTGTGTGACAACCTTATGTCATCAACTAAGCCCATTAGCTACTTGATGTAAAGAACTCTGATTCATACTTATCTTGCTGTCCCCACTTTCTGCCTAGAACTAACTCAACAGTAAGGCCCTCTGGGCACTCATCAAATACTTGCTCATTAAAAGGAAGATGCTTGAAAACCAAATATTACCTGCATTTGCTGCAGGTGAGTAGCAATCAAGCCTTCAAGCCTTCTAATTTAGTTTTTCTGACTTTTCATAGCAAATTCTAGATTATCCTATATATTTCCATTTAAAAATAAATATTGCAAACACCATTGGGCAAGTAAGACATATGGCAATATAGAATGCTTTGGTAGCACTATGGCTGTGACTTAAATTACTGTGGATCAAACTGCCAGAAGCTGAGAAGATAACTGAATTTTCCTCTTCCTTCATCCTCTAGTGAGGATAGAAGATAACTATATTATGCCTATCGATGAAAATATTTAACAATAAAAAACGAAAACACTGCTTTATAACTTAAATAATATAGCCTTACTACCAAATGTTTTAGTCATAGGATCTCTTGGAAGCTTGAATGGAAGCAAACTTTAGGGTTTTAATTATGGATGAAGCCATACAATTCTGGAAGCAAAGTATAGCAAGCAGCCAAAAATGTTACACATATGATTTTACTCCAAATGGGCACATTGGCCAAATGGTGAGGCCCTGCGCAATCGCACACTTTGACCACCTCCTCCATCACCATCGAAAGGGATCTGGAAAATCTGTTATCTTAGATAAGAATTCCGTGTGTTGACTGTGGCTCCAGTAGGGCAAAATCAAATTTTTCTTGTTTTTATGATGTTGAGTAGTTTTGAATTGGATCTAAATACATTGTAGTACTCTATGGTGTTTCAGAATGTCCCTACAAATAAAAGAAGCTGGAAAATGGAAAGCTACATCTTGCATTTATTACTTCTTGAACAAAGGTGACCTTAAAATTCCTTCTGTAGTCTTTGATTTTATGGTTGATTAAAAACATTTAGCTTAAGCAAACTGATTTTTTTCATTTTGAAAAATGAGAATCCATGTGCTACTTATCCAACTAACATAGGTTTAAAAAAAATAGATGGTGCTTCATTAATTCCATTTGTTACTCATAACAAAGAAATTATATAAATCAAAACTATGAAATTCCCTTAAAACCTTTCTGCAAAGGTGGGAAAAATACTTATACTCAGGTCATGGAAACTTACCTTTAAAAGACTAAGGTTCCTTTTAAAAGCAGTCTCAGCTGCTTGCATCTGAGATGCCTTTTCCTTGTTTTGGTCTCCAAATTTATTCTCCATTTGTTGAAGTAACATTAACCTTTGTGATACTCTAGACAAAATGAAGATTGTATAAAGTTTTTTTAAAAAGGAAACATTTTATTGCTTGACCAATATAAAAATTCATTTCTTAATTGCACCTCATGTCAAGTTCAACCTATTTTGAAAGCCCATTATTATGTAACTGATAAGACAATGAAAACCTTAGGTAGTTCAATCAGTCTTAAATCTGGGTAAAATTATTTTTATTTTCATTAAGATAAACACCATAAGTACATGCTTTTGCTTTGTTAGCCTCTCTGATCTTTTAAAATTATTTTAGAGTGTGGAAAAGATGTGTTAATTTTTGGTGAAAATGCAAACTGTAATACATATCCCTTTGTACACATACTTATATATACCTCCCCAACACATATATTCATATAACTTGCTATACGAAACCTTCTGCTTAACACTTCAATACCCCTGAATCTCATGTTACACATTTAGAATTGTGCTAAACTTCCATATGTTTGAAGAAGCAATAAAAATATTTTTTTCTTCTTTTCCCAAGGGAAAAACGATGGTTCCATATATGAGTGAGAGGCTGTGTGTATGTATGCATACTCACAACAAGGTAAAACAGTAATTGAAGAAAGATGTAAAAAGTTGTAAGTAAATTATCAAACTACTTTGTTATACATAATATACTTTAAAAGGTTCTCACTGGTCAAATGCTCACTTTACACATTTTTGGTCCTCTTAAATGATTAATAAGAAAATATGTCAGATGATAGAAAATACATAAGCGGTATATATAACAGTCTAACCATTTCCCAAATAGTTGTGAAGATTCTCCAGAAACCATGTTTCATAGGGCTGTTCTTGAGGGCAGAACTCAAACTGAGGTATTTGGACAGTCATTTTTATAAGGAAAATATCTTAGAAGGCCAAGGAAGAGGGCCTGGTAATTAATTAAAGAAAAGCAAAACATGAGAGCCCACAGATAGAGGTGGAGAAGGGTTAATACTAAATATGTGCAGGACTGGCTATATTATTTGCAAGGCCCAGTGCAAAATGAAAATGGGGCTCCTTGTTAAAAAAGTATTAGTAATTTCAAACAGCAACATTAGAGCATTAAACCAAGTGCAGGGCCTGTCACTGCACAGATCCATACTCGTGAAGCCAGCCCTGAGTAAGAGGCTTAGAAAAGTCCATTAAATATCAGTGTGGTGCCCAGAAAGGCTGAGGGTAAGGATGAATTTATCTAGATATTAGCAATAAAAAGTAAAAATATATAGAACATAATTACACCCTTTAATTGTTATTCTTAAGAGACAATGACATTCCCTAACACCAAATCTCTCAAGTGTCAGAAAATTAAAATGACACTTTCAGATTTTTAAGTTTTGCTGTGCACACATTTCACTAGTAAAGCCAGTACAATTTATACATTTAGATTAACTTAAAAAAAAACTTACATTTCTTCATGTCTTTTAGAAAGGCGAATTTCTTGAGCAAACAAGGAATTCATTTTTAGTCAAAACTGCCTTACAAGCTTTCTGCTAAATAATGAAAACATTTAAAGTTACTTCTACCACATATCCTCAGTTTTGCAACATTTGATCGTTTTAGTACTTCAACCCCTTAGTTCTCACAGAAGAGAAAAATAAAACTTGAGATATAATAATGTATAAAAGAACGCACTTAAAAACCATTTTTATTTATGATGCATAGTTTTTCATATGCTAGATGCATCCAAGAACACCATGAATCAGGTAAACGCGACATATTTCACATTTCCCCCTCTTTTTTCCCACACTCTAACCTTAATCAGAACTCAAAACAAACAAGCAGCTGGTACTAAGACTAGTAAACTTTTTATTGAATCAACAGAAAGAAAAAAAAATCCACTCTGTAAAATTCATTGCAGGAACACCATCCCTCATGCATGTGCACACACACACAGAAAGGCAAACAAGTATGAGAATCAACTGGAAACTTGTGGTCTTTCCTTTATTGGAAGACTGCCCAGTTCTAGCATCTTTTTTCCAAATAGGAAAGTATTTTTCATGTATAACTGTGGCAAAAAGCACAATTGGTCCCTTCACCTTACCCTGGCTGCTCAAGACTCTCATTTAGGGAGTTAAGGAAAACCCATTTTCGTGGTACATGAGCAAGCTCACCTTGGCTGAAGAGCCTGGACCAATACAGACTGAGATCTAGTGATGTGCTCTGAAGGCTCAGAGCCTGAAGGCAAATCATATGGTTGGGTGCAAAAGCGGAAGATGCCTGCCCTAAGGGAGAAAAAAACAGGAATGAAATTCCTTCCCGGAATGTAGCATTGGCTTTCCTAAATTTTATGAAATTAAACACTGTCTGCTGAGTGTCCAGCGCCGATAGAAAGACTGAGCTCTTCCTTCAGCACACACGTCTGAGCGTAGGGCGCTGAGCCGAGCCAAGGGAAACAGGAAGACCGTCCTGCCCTCATCGGGTTTCCTCCTCAAGGCACCGCAGGCTCGTCTTCAGCACCACGGACAGCAGTCGCTCGCAGGCTCGCCCGCAAGGGTATAGTTACAGATGTTTCCCGCTAAGATCACGGCAGGCCAATCCTCGCTGCCTTCTTCCCAGTTTCAAATGCAGCGTCCCGGAAAGTTAGTCCATGGTAACTTCTTTTCTGTTATGCCCGCCATCAGCACTTCAGACAAACTTCAAGACAAATTCTGCCTTCTGAACCGAAGATCCGCACCGTCTCAAGAGTCACCAGTTCTCCAGCCACCCCAACTCCCGCTTACACCCAAAGGACTCATGAACTTCCCTGATCACCCCAGCTCTTCCTCTAACAACATCCTCCCCACCGGCCCTCCGGGTATGTGCGCCGCCCTCCGACAGCCGGGGCACCCTCCCGCCGGCGGCCCATCACCGGGTGGGAAGTTCACTCACCAAGCCGCACTCTGACCTCTTCCGGAAAGGCGCAGGCCACTGTGCGGACGCCGGGTCTCCGCGCAGGCCTGGGCGTGGTCACGCCATTGTTTTTGCGCACGCGCAACGCGAGATGACGTCATCACGTTCTAAAAGGCGGGCCTCTGGCGCGAAAGGTTAGTGAGGTAGCGCTGCTCTGCGGAGAGTGCTTTAAAATGGTGGTTAGCAGCTTTGGGGAAGTTCACGTTTGATGGTCGCACGATTTCAAGGCCTTTTAAAATGGGACCTGAATGTGTTCAGAAGGCTTCAGGGAGTGAAGCTGGTTTCTTAGAAGCTAGAATGTCACAGTAGACTGGGAGCGTGGGGGAAAACTCTTCCAAGTAGTCCAAAGTGTTGCACTGGACTTGACAGAGTTTCGCCCTGGGCGTCCGGTGCTGAGCAGGGGAGCGAACCCCCTGTCCGCTTGTCTCTCCCACCCCCAGGGGGATCATAAAGTTGATCGTTGACGCCTTGAGGAGTCTATGTGTCAGTCGCTGTATTTCCGGGGATGGCCTCATTCGTGGACTCCCCCTCGACGCCCGAGGACGTAGGTACCGTTATCCTCATTTGACAGACGAGGAAACGAGCTTGGTGGTTTCTTTAGGTCGTAGCTTGAAGCCAGCAGAGCCTTTATGAAATTTCCCGCAGCCCTCGGGACACACACTTGGGAGTAATCTCTTAGTGCTGGGTAGTGCTTTCTTAAATATCCTCCCCCGCCAAATCACTTTGTGAAGTCAGTGGTTCTATCCTTAATTACAGAGGAAGAAACAGGTTCAGGAGAGCTCAAGCGGTTTTCTTCCTAAAGGTTACTGAGGCAAGTAAGGGCAGAAAGCCAGGACGCCAATCCAGGTGTTTTATTTTTTTCCTCCCAGAATCTCTACATAAAATTTAGCTCTTGCTTCGGGACTATGGCACTTCGTGTTTCTTTGGCTTGGAAAGCGCTTTCCCCAGATACTTCCATGGACTCAGTTCCTCATCTTTCAACGCTACTTCCTCAAAGCAGCATTGCTTGAACCTCCAGTGTAAGATCGCAACTCCGCCTCTTCTCTCTCTGTCCTCCTTCTGCTTTATTCTTCTCCACCATGCAGCACCATTCCACATATTTTATCATCATTCGTTCATTTTTGTACCAGCGCACCCCGTACTAGAATTTGAACATTCCAAGAACAAGCATATTGTCTCTTATTTGCTGCTGTATCTTCGGCCTCTAGAACTGCCTGATGTATAGGTGCTCAGTAAATATTTTTGAATAAATGGGTGCAATAATTCTCCGATTGAGATTCCATCATAATGTAAGGGAGGTCTGTCTTCAGTTGGTAGGACCTTTGATTTAGCAATTCCACAGCCTTACTTAGTAAAGATGAAAAATAAACCCTTGAATGGTCCTGTGTTCTTGGACTGAAATAGAGCTTTTGCTCTATGTTACAAGGCATTCTTGTTTATCTTTTATGTGAGTTTACAAATAAGGACTTTTCTTAAGTTGGTAATGGGTTGCGTGAAATAGAGAACTGAGAGGCTGCACATTAAAGCATTTGTATGTTGCTTAAAACAAACTTTTCTGTCCTCCCTGCTTTGTGTAAGTTTGCCTGGTGACACAGGCGGGACAAACCCAGCTCTGTTAACTTTGAACCTGGCTTTTTTAGGTCGTTGTCCACCTTAGCAGTGAACCAAGGAATACCTTGGAAATTTTCTTGCAATTTTTAGGAGAACGGTAATCAGGAATACCCCACAGACACTTAGAGGTCATCTAAATTTATTTTATAGCATCCCGTAAAAGTACTTGCTCTTTACTTAAAGATCTGCATGATAGCTCCTCTCCTCCCGACATAGCCCACAGTCGATCCTTTCTGTTGACACACCTGGCTGTGGAGGAAGAGTCTCTGGTAATTGCACAGTCTATCTATTAGTATACAACTTCCATATTTATTAGATAAGTTTGGGCAATTTCTGGAGTGAGTATTCATGGTATACCATGCAAATTATTGCAACCTGCTGAGTAACACCTGGCCTATAATGGGGCATTCTATAAATGTGTAGTGAAATTAATATTTCCTAAACCTGGCCTTATTCTGTGCACTAGCATGCTAAAATTGTCCCCTTAGGCTGGCCCAGTGGCATAGTGGTTAAGTTTGCGCACTCCACTTCAGTGGCTCAGGGTTCACAGTTTGGATCCCGGGTGGGGAACTACACACGGCTCATCAAGCCATGCTGTGGCAGCATCCCACATACAAAATAGAGGAAGATTGGCACAGATATTAGCTCAGAGAGAATCATCCTTAAGCAAAAGGAGGGAGATCGGCAACGGATGTTAGCTCAGGGCCAATCTTCCTCACCAAAAATAAAAAGTTCCCTCTGCCTCATTATTTAGGAAGCATTGTGTCGTTTAGTCGTAAATTCTCTAAAGGTGTGTTTATTAAACATCTCTAAGATGTAATCTCTGCCCTCAAGGGCCTAGAATCTGGCTGGTCTCTTAAGATATATAAAAAGCAGCACAATGACAGCTGACAACATAAAAATAACTAGTATTTATCTAGTGCTCATTCTGTACTAGGCGCTTTGCATGAATTATTTCGTCTAATCATTATAACAACCCTATGAGCAAGGGTGCTAAACTCTTACCTTCCCCATTTTTATGATTGAAAAAACTGAGGCTTAGAGAAATGACTTGCTTAAGAGCACACTGCTGGTAAATGAACTCCAGCTTGTTTGATTTTAGTAGTCCAAGTAATTTTGTATGTTATATTGAGAATGTGTAATAAAAAGTATCATGCAGATTATGAGGGTTCTAGAGAAGAAAGGCAAGAGCATTGTGAACTGGAATGGTCTAGATGGCATTTTGGAAGATGGAGGTGAAATTTGAAAACTCATTGGGATTTGGAGGTCTGTTTTTGTCATTGGGTGTATCAGGTGGTAGGACAGTGGGGGTGAAGTTTCTAAGTGGAAAAGGCAGCAAGCACAGAAGTGTGTGCAAGAGAATACATCTGGGGTGAGGGCCAGTAGAAAGGAAGCATTGAAATGAAGGTGTTCTCCTTATTTTCCCCAAGTTTGAAGATTTCATTTCTGGTGTCAGAGAGTTTGCAAATAGAGTCTTGATAGTAATAAAGAGTACAGGGGCTGGCCTGGTGATGTAGTGCTTAAGTTCAGGCACTCTGCTTCACCGGCCCGGGGTTCACAGGTTCGGATCCTGGGCATAGACCTACACACCGCTCATCAAGCCATGCTGTGGCGGCATCCCACATACAAAATAGAGGAAGATTGGCACAGATATTAGCTTAGAGACAATCTTCTTCAAGAAAAAGAGGAAGATTGACAACGGATGTTAGCTCAGGGCCAGTCTTCCTTACAAAAAGAGAAGGAGGTATTAGAGAAGGTGAGACTGGTAAGTAGAGAATAGAATTGAGGACAGAAAAGGAAGGCTTAAGGATGAAAAAGGAAGAACAAGCTTAAAAGAGTAAGAAATAATTAAAGGAACTGGAGAATCCTTGACTTTTTCAAAGACTCCACGTTACTAACAGTAAGTTCTGTTTTAGTTTATATAGAAGCAATCTTTTTAGACTTCCTTTGGGTTTATTCTTGGTAGACAAATACTAAGAAAATAAAGAACTCATGCTTGAAATAGAGTTAGTTTCTCTTCCTGTTTCAGGAAATCTCAGGTGAAATTTGGTAAAGTGGGTCCAAATGCCTATATTTTTACTTTTCTTCACTTTGAAATAAAATATTAGAATTTTACCTTTTTCCATAGTTGTAGATTGTTCATTTTACTATGGAAAAAATATTCTATACTCAAAATATATCTGAAATGCTTTAAATTGCTCTTGATGGATTTTGACTAGAGAGAATTTATAACCAGATACCTCTTTAGGATCTTTTGTCAATGAATCAGCTATAAGTCTATGTCCAATCAGATAAAACTCTGCAATAGAGAAATCGTTATCACAGCTGGTGCCTCCATTGTCGACTTTCTTGGCTGAGAGAACAAGGTCATGCTGATAAAACTATGTTCCATCCTAGAGATTTCCAGTGAGAATTTGCGTATGCCTTTTCCTTCTTGGATGAGCAAATTAAAAACTTCACTAGTTCTAAAATTCACTTGAGAAAACATTGAATTTCAATTCAATCAAATTTGAAGGCACACATAATAATTCTTAGCAAATCATTTGTATGTTGTATACACAGTAAATATATATACTTTTCACTTCCCAAATTTCAGTAACCTCACTGAACCTCAATAAAGCTCACACATCCTTTTGTCTTAAGCTGACACTCTTCCAGCTGTGTATAATTATTAAAGGCTTTTTTTTTTTGGCAATCCTGTCTCCTTGATTTCCCAGTAGATTTCAGTTCACTCGCTAGACTCACTGTAACTCTTTACCTCAGGCTTTTCTTTTCTTAAATTAGGAATTTTCTCTTTCATAGCCTTCCTGCCTGTTTCTTTAGTTTCTCCATGTTTGTTTTCCTTTTTACTTTTATAATCCTGAAACAACTTTATCATTAGTTCGTTACTGAGCAAACAATTAAGAACCTTCTTAAATGCATACTTGAGCACTTGGTAAACATTGTATTTTTCTCTTAAATATGCCGTTGGTATTGCTTTTCAGTAATGACTTTGTTAAATTGAAAGCTGAGTGATTGTACTGATGATTTATTCTTATAAACCTTCCCCTCAAATTTGGATATGAATAACACTTTTAATATAAGAATATTAAACACTTTGATTAGGAGTTGGCCCCGTGGCATAGTGGTTAAGTCCAGCACACTCCGCTTTGGCAGTCTGGGTTCATGGGTTCACATCTTGGTCACTGACCTACACTCCTTGTCAAGCCATGCTGTGGTGGTGAGCTACATACAAAATAGTGGAAGACTGGCACAGCTGTTAGCTCAGGGTGAATCTTCCTCACCAAAAAAAAAAAAAAAAAAAAACCACCAGCAACAACAAAACTTTGATTAAAGATGCACTTGGGATTTGGGTAGTTTTCATAATCATATTTTTCAGAGGTAAAGAAAGAAATAATTCCTGAATAAATTTATATTTGGGTCTGCTTTTCTTGGGTTCTGAAAAAAAATACTAATAGGAGGCTATAGAGATAGACTGCAGATTAGTTTGCTTTAAGTTTTTAATGTATTTCCCCAAGTCCAAATGTGTATTAGGTTGCTCACTGGCTTGTTTGTACATTCAAGAATTGTGTTTTAATTAGATTAAATGTGAGTCTCACTTTTTAGTCAACTTCAAATATTTTCAGCAGGTGGGAATGTTAGTAATACTTTGAAAAAATGGATAAAGTTATCCTTTTACAATTTTGTTGTCTGAAGAACATGTTGGCTTATATGCCTAAAATTTTGAACAAGAGTAGTGGAGGAGAAAAGAAATGGATTCATTTTAACTCTAGATGGCAGTTAAACACAACTAACAAAAACCAACTTGTCTGAAATACAGAAACACAAAAATAGTAAAAACACACAAATTCTGTTCTACCAGCCAGTTAATTATATTCTCAAAATGATGTCTTGGATTGATATTACTAAACAAACATGTATAAAATGTAATTACACACAAGTGAAATAAATAGTGTAGGCCTGTAATTGAAAGATTTTTTTCAGCTGGTAGTGTGGCATATACCTGTGCAATGGTTTATATTGCCTATATTTTATTTTGTCATTTTTACTAACATTTAATTCAGTGTATTTTCTTTTTATATACAATTATTTGCCAATATCAATTCTAAGCATATGCCATTGAGAACTCCATTACATATTTAATATCTTGACATTTTTAGATATAAGCAAAGCCTATTTTCATGGAGAAATGTTTTCCATAAAAGTCCACTCCAAAATCTGGCATAGGTATCCATGCATGTACATTGGAAATCGCTTTTACTTTATTTTTCTGTGCATTTGAAAATATATTTTTACATGTAAGTATTTAATTCACAATGTCAGCTTGTTGCTTTTAGTGGTACTAAAATTATGTTTCTGACATTGTTTATAAGGGAAGGGAGAAGCTTGTTAGATCATAATTTCTTCTCATCTCGTGGTCTCAGCTCTTTGAGTAGATTATCTTTCTGTAGACTTGTAGAGTGCAGTTATCTCTGGTTTGTGATTACTGTATGTTGATATGGAATCTAGCAAATAGAAGGAAAAGTAGACCTAATTAGTCTTATCTGATTTGTCAGGTGGCTTAGAAAAGGAAATGATGTGATAGCTTTAAAAAAATTTTTTATTACAAATTTTCTATGAAATAACTAAATCCTTTTGAGAGGACTTATTTGATTGACTTTCATTTCTTGTATTTAGCAATTTATGCCCTGAGTCTATTTCCAAACAGTGGATTATGGCATAGGCAGCAGCAGCAGGTGCCCAGGACACAGGGCCTGCATCTGAGCACCCAGGCCATAGAGATCTAAAACCTTGGGGCCTTGCACTGAGGGAGGCATGGGTGAAATTGTTGTGCCACTCAGCCGCCAAGTGTGGGGCTTCAGGGCAGCCCACTGGAAGCTAGACCTTGAATACCTCAGATTCTGGAATTAGCATTTGCCTTTTGAGTTGGTAGAATAAATGTTCAATAGACTCTCAAGAAATATGATCACATTTCTTGAGAGTGCCTGTGCCCTTGGAGTTATTTCGTTAGACTGCAAATTCCTAGTAACAAGTGTTGGTTCATGATCGGTTCTTGATAAATGCTTGTTGAATATGTTTAAGTTGGAAACAGGGTAAATGCTTTGTTTCTTTTTTTTTTTAAGCAATATAAAAACAGTCCCATGTTAGTCAAAAACTAAAGTAAAAGAACTTATCCATTTATTTTAAAAAAGTTTCCACTAGAATTTTATAATGATTAATATACTTGCTGCTCATCTCTAACAGATTATTGCCTTGTGTGAACACGTATAAGTTGACAGAGCTTCTGATTTTTCAAGTGAAGACAGAAATTTGGATTTTCACATGAAATCTTCTGATTTTTCAGCATTAGCAACCAATTCAAATAAAAAAATAAAAGCAGAAAAATAAAATATACCAGCAGACTGATGGTGTGCAACCTTCAATGTATACCACTCTCATTTTTTTAGCTCATTATTTGTTTATAACCTATATTATAAAATTGATTGATTTTGATCTTTTAGTTATGGTTTCAATCCAGTCATACTTCTTTGAAGTTACACTTTGGTTATCTTAAATTAGATTCTGAGGTCTTTCTAAAAGTCTTCAATTTCGTATCCACCATCAGTCTCTTGAGTAATATCTACGAATATCTGCTCCCATCCTTTGCATTTTGATCTTTCCTAATTTCATTCTCAAAGAATAACCTTAAGTTAAATTTTTAGAGTACTTTGCTTATAGGTACCATGTGCCACCTACTTTGGGTTCCAAAATGCAAGTACTACTACAGAAATGTATGATAGCCTCTTCATTAGATTTTTTTTCTTCTCTTTTCCTCTCCACAATCTTCTCTACAGAGTGATTGTTTCCAAAACATAAATCAGAACTTGTAACTTCCCTTCTCAAACCATGCGGTGGATTTCTCTTGCCCTTAGAGTACAATCTACGCTCCTTCACATGGTCTACAAGCCCTGCTTGATCAGGCACTTCTTACCCCTGAACTCATCTCTTCCTGGGGTTCCCTCTTGTTCGCTCTGATCTTGCTGCCCCACACCAAGCTCAGGCCCATCTCAAGAACTTTTGCAACTGGCGTTCTCCCAGCCTGGAATGTCTTCCACAGAACCTTATACGTTCTTCATATGTCACTCCCTGAGAGAGTCCTTTCTTGCCCACTTTCTCAAAAATAATCCTTCACCATCATTTTCTGTCCTCTTACCTTACTTTAATTTCTTATAGTACTGAACCTCTACCTGATATATATTTGCATATGTGTATATACATATACATATATATATACATATGTATATGTATATATCTGATATATTTGCTTACTTGTTGTCTTTCTCTCCCACTAGAATATAAATTTCATGAGGCAGGAACCTTGTCTGTCTTGCTGACTGCTCTCTCCTTAATACCTAGAGCAACACCTGGTCCTATTCTGCAGAACAGAATTTGAAATAAGTAAATAAATAAGATCTAGGTAGCCTCTGTGGTACTGAGTGGAGAAGAGAGAACTCAAGTGTAGAAAGGGCTGCAGAGGCAAAGTTAGGAAGATGCTCCAAGTTATGACTCAGGTGTTTCAGTGCTGTACATTTGATTTATTTGCCCATCGTAGCCCATGACCCCAATAGCTTCTTTTCAGTTTTTTAAATTTGACTTTCCAGATTGTATGATAAAATTAAAAAATGGTATGTTAAACATGCTTTGCAGAACTACATTCACACAAATAACTTACAACATTCACGGTGTGGTTTTGCGTGTGGACTACCATCAGAATATAAAATCTGCTGGAAAGTTATCCTTTCTGAATCTACACTGTAATGTTAGCATTTATAGGTCACAATAAAATCCTGAGGATGTTTCATAATAATACTGTGAGTTGCTGTCATATAACTAAGGAGTCAGAGAAATAAGATTAAATAATTAGTTATGTAGTATTTTCTTTGTTTTGTATATCCTTGGTGTTTATGAGTTTTTAGTAGAGAACTAATTCACGGTAGACACGATATAGAAAATATGTTAAATTATAAAGTCAGCATTGTTGAAATCAAGATTTTCTTGAGTAGTTTTTGTTATAATTTTGTTTTTTCCTTAAACTTTTTATCTGTTTATCAAGTTTTCTAAAAAAGATGATTTAGGAGTACGACAATGGAGCATTCATTTATTTCACGTATGCAAAATAATATTTATTTCCCAAAGCTATATAATTTTATGGTTCAAATGAATTTCTGACAGCTGTGAATGCTTTCAAATTCCTCTTAACATCACCATTTTGTTTTCATTGATAGTTTGAATATAGTGTGTTGAGAGTACTTATGTGACTTGGTGGGAAGCTCTGTGGAAAAAAAGTTTATTTTATATAAATTTGTTTCTTTGCCAACTTTGCTATACATAAATATATCCATATAAAATTTCCACCTTGACTAAGAGTAGACCATCTCTACACATAGCTTGTGTAGAAAAAGAAATATAAAAGTAGTAAACTCCTCTTCCTATCCGAGACATGATAAAAACTTTAACCCAGTTAATGCTGTGAATAAACCTAAGAAGTTTGTGCTTTACAACTGAAACGCACTGGAACCTTGTACTCATGTTTCCTAGGGAGGCACTGTGATGAAATGGCAATGAATTAGAACACATGGATTCTAGCTCTGAATTTCCTACTTAAGAACTCAGTTTCATCATTGGCAAGAAAGGGAAAATATTACCTTCTTTCTCTACTTCACAGGATACTTGTGAGGGCCAAATGAAATGATGCATATGAAAGTGTTTCAGAATTGATAGACACTGTGAAATGTAAGATTTTCATTTTTGAGCAGCATTAATGGTAAAGTAGATCTATTTTATTGGACTGTATCACACATAGTCTTGTTATGTGTGGTAAAAACCTTATTATAGGGCTGACCCAGTGGCATAGTGGTTAAGTTTGTGCACCCTGCTTTGCAGCCTGGGGTTTGCAGTTTTGGATCCTGGGTGCAGACCTACACACCACTCATCAAGCCATGCTGTGGCAGCGTCCCCCATACACAATAGAGAAAGATTGACCTAGATGTTAGCTCAGGGCCAATCTTCCTCACAAACCGCCCCCCCCCCCCCAAATCTTATTATAAGTTGTTTAACTTAGAACATGGTTCTGTCTCATGGACTCAGTTTCCTTGATAGCAAGACTCTGGTGTATTTTAGTTCTGGTTTGTTCTATGAATGTCCAGTTTATATCATTCCAAAGATCATATTTTCTCTCATCTCTGAAATAACATGAGCTGAAAAGACTGATAAATTCTATGCTTATTTAGCATGTGAATAAAGATATATACATTTATTTAACATGCAAATAAAGGTAAATTTTTGACAATAAGTCTTATAATAGTATCCTTAGCTTTACATTTTTTATTAGGCTTTGTGAACTCATTTTCCCATGCTTTTTAGACTCAAAAGAACTGAGTATTCATTTTTCATTTTGAAACTTACAAAAATTAAGTATTAAAAGTCAATGATAAAAAAAAAAAAGTCAATGATAAGTAAATAATCTAAAGTTAGTTAAAAAATGTTTTTAGGGGCTGGCCCAGTGGCGTAGTGGTTAAGTTCACGCGCTCCACTTGGGCAGCCCAGGGTTTGTGGGTTCAGATCCTGGGCATGGACCTACACACTGCTCATCAAGCCATGCTGTGGCAGCATCCCACATACAAAATAGTGGAAGATTGTCACAGATGTTAGCTCAGCGACAGTCCTCCTCAATCAAAAAGAGGAAGGTTGGCAACAGATCTTAGTTCAGGGCCAATCTTCCTCACACACACACGCAAAATCTCTTTTGTCCCTTTGCTCCATAGCTCATGTGGCTTATACATAGTTTACATGATGCAAATTCAACAGTGTACTTTGATTTCTTTGGACTCTGCCAAAGTGTTTTTTTGGAAGATACACTGGTTATTCTCTAATAACAGATTTAATCTTGCCTTTTTGATTTCTATTTCTCTTGCCACATGATGTGGACGTGAGTCTGAGTGTAGTTGTCTATGGTCTATTGGGCTCTTTCACAAAGCAATATAATCTTATCTTAATGGCAAAAGATAAGTATGGTAATATGATAGCATTCCCTCTGCTAGTTTTAGCTCAGTTTTTACTCAGTAATTTTACATAGGGATTGTCCTAGTCTCCTAAGCTTTTCCCTAAACAAATACATTAACAACCACTAATTTGGCTGTCATTCAGTCATATCTGTGGAACATCACCAGGAAAACATACCTTCACTAAGTGTTGACTTCCATTTTGAAAACAAAAATAGCTTGTAAGGGGCTGGCCTGGTGGTGTAGTGGTTAAGTTCACACACTCCGCTTTGGCAGCCCAGGGTTCGCCAGTTTGAATCCTGGGCACGGACCTAGCACCACTTGTCAAGCCATGCTGAGGTGGAGTCCCACATAGAACTAGAAGGACCTACGACTAGCGTATACAGCAACATGCTAGGGTTTTGGGGAGAAAAAAAAAAGGAAGATTGGCAACAGCTGTTAGCTCAGGGCCAATCTTCCTCACCCCCTCACCAAAAAAAAAAAAAAAAAGAAGCAGAAAAGCATGCCTTTAAAAAAAATAGCTTGTAAGAGTATGGCTCTAAATAGAAAATATGTTTTACCCATTTTCATAGATCATTTTGGAAGATAACCTATTTACTGGATATAGAATTCTGGGTCAACAGGTTTTTTCTTTCAACACTTTAGGTATGTCACTCTATCTTCTTTTTTAACTTTGGTTTTCAGCAGTTAGAATATTATATGCCTAGGTGTGACTTTTTGTGTGTGTGTGTGAGGAAGATTGGCCCTGAGCTAACATCTTTTGCCAATCTTCCTCTTTTGGCTTGAGGAAGATTGTCACTGAGTTAACATCTGTGCCAATCTTCCTCTATTTTTTGTGGGATGCTGCCACAGTGTGGCTTGACGAGCTGTGCTAGGTCCACACCTGGGACCCAAACCTGTGAACCCTGGGCCGCTGAAGTAGAGCATGCAAACTTAACCACCCCTCACTGGTTTTTTTTTTTTTTTCTATTATTCATCTTGCTTGGTGTTTTCTAAGCCATTTAGATCTGTGGTTCGGCATCACTGATATTGGAAAATCTAGGCAATTGTTTCCTCAAATATTTTTTCTGCCTCCATCTTTTAATTCCTTCTGGAATTCCAATTATATATGTATTAAATTGTTTGATATTGCCCACAGCACTTGGATTCTCTGTAGTGTTTTTTTTTCTTTCTTTTTTTAATTGCAGTAACATTGGATTATAACATTATATAGCTTTCAGATATACATCATAATATATTTCGAATTCTGTGTAGATTACATCATGTTCATCATCCAAAAACTAATTATAGTCCATCCCCTCACATGTGAGCCTAAGCACCCCTTTTGTCCTCCCCCCTTCCCCTATGGTAACCACCAATCCAGTCTCCAATGCTATGTGTTTGTTTGTTGTTTTTATCGTATACTTATGAGTGAGATCATATGGTATTTGACTTTCTCCCTCTGACTTATTTCACTCAGCATAATACCCTCAAGGTCCATCCATGTTGTCACAAATGGCCAGATTTCATCATTTCTTATGGCTGAGTAGTATTCCATTGTGTATATATACGACATCTTCTTTATCCATTCATCCCTTCATGGGCACCTAGGTTGCTTCCAAGTCTTGGCTGTTGTGTATAATGCTGCAAGGAACATAGGGGTGCAAGTATCTTTATGCCTTTGCATTCTCAAGTTCTTTGGATAAATACCCAGCAGTGGGATAGCTGGATCATATGGTAGATCGATTCTTAATTTTCTGAGGATAATCCATACTGCTTTCCATTGTGGTTGCACCGGTTTGCACTCCCACCAGCAGTGTACAAGGGTTCCCTTCTCTCCACATCTCCAACATTTGTTGTTTCCTGTCTTGTTAATTATAGCCGTTCTGACCAAAGTGAGGTGATACCTCATTGTAGTTTTGATTTGCATTTCCCTGATAGCTAATGATGTTGAACATCTTTTCATATGCCTGTTGGCCATCTGTATATCTTCTTTGGAGAAATTTCTGTTCAGATCCTTTGCCCATTTTTTAATTGGATTGTTGGTTTTTTTGTTGTTGAGCTGTATGAGTTCTTTGTATATTTTGGATTTTAACCCCTTATCTGATATATGGTTTGCAAATATCTTCTCCCAATTGTTAGGTTGTCCTTTCGTTTTGTTGATGGTTTCCTTTGCTGTGCAGAAGATTTTTAGTTTGATGTAGTCCCATTTGTTCATTTTTTCTTTTATTTTCCTCGCCCGGTCAGACATGGTACTTGAAAATATGCTGCTAAGACCGATGTCAAAGAGTGTACTGCTATGTTTTCTTCTAGAAGTTTCATGGCTTCGGGTCTTCAAGTCTTTAATCCATTTTGAGTTGATTTTTGTGCATGGTGTAAGGGAATGGTCTACTTTCATTCTTTTGGATGTGGCTGTCCAGTTTTCCCAACACCATTTATTGAAGAAACTCTCCTTTCTCCATTGTATTCTCTTGGCTCTCTTGTTGACTATTAGCTGTCCATAAATGTGTGGGTTTACTTCTGGGCTCGTGATTCTCTTCCATTGATCTGTGTCTGTTTTTGTGCCAGTACCATGCTGTTTTGGTTACTATGGCTTTGTAGTATATTTTGAAATCAGGGAGTGTGATACCTCCAGCTTTGTTGTTTTTTCTCAGGAATCCTTTGGCTATTCGGGGTCTTTTGTTGTTCCATATAAATTTTAGGATTCTTTGTTCTATTTCTGTAAAAAATGTTGTTGGAACTTTGATAGGGATTGCGTTGAAACTATAGATTGCTTTAGGAAGTATGGACATTTTAACAATGTTAATTCTTCCATCCAAGAGCATGGAATATCTTTTCATTTCTTTGTGTCGTCTTTGATTTCTTTCAACAATGTTTTATAGTTTTTGGTGTACAGACCTTTCACCTCTTTAGTTAAGTTTATTCCTAGGTATTTTATTCTTTTTGTTGCAATTGTAAATGGGATTGTATTCTTAATTTCTCTTTCTGCTACTTTGTTGTTAGTGTATAGAAACGTAACTGATTTTTGTACATTGATTTTGTATCCTGTGACTTGACTGTATTCCTTTATTGTTTCTAAAAGTTTTTTAGTGGAATCTTTAGGGTTTTCTGGATATAAAATCATGTCATCTGCAAAGAGTGACAGTTTCACTTCTTCTTTTCCAATGTGGATCCCTTTTATTTCCTTTTCTTGCCTGATTGCTCTGGCTGGGACTTTCAATACTATGTTAAATAAAAGTGGTGACAGTGGGCATCCTTGTCCGGTTCCTGTTCTTAGAGGGATAGCTTTCAGTTTTTCTCCATTGAGAATGATATTTGCTGTGTGTTTGTCATATATGGCCATTATTATGTTGAGGTATTTTCCTTCTATACCCATTTTATTTAGAGTTTTTATCATAAACGGATGTGGTATCTTAATGTTTTCTCTGTATCTATTGAGATGATCATGTGATTTTTATTCTTCATTTTGTTAATGTGGTATATCACATTGATAGATTTTCAGATGTTGAACCATCCCTGCATCCCTGGAATGAAACCACTTGATCATGATGTATGATCTTTTTAACGTATTGTTGTGTTCAATTTGCTAGTATTTTGTTGAGGATTTTTGCATTGATGTTCATCAGTGATATTGGCCTGTAATTTTCTTTTTTGTTGTTGTCCTTGTCTGGTTTCAGTATCAGGATAATGTTGACTTTGTAGAAGGAGTTAGGAAGCCTCCCCTCCTCTTCAATTTTTTGCAAGAGTTTGAGAAGGATAGGTATTAAGTCTTCTTGGAATGTTTGGTAGAATTCACCAGGGAAGCCCTCTGGTCCTGGACTTTTATTTTTTGGGAGGTTTTTCATTGCTGTTTCGATCTCCTTACTGGTGATTGGTCTATTCAAATTTTCTACTTCTTCTTGGTCCAGTTTTGGAAGGTTGTATGTCTCTAAGAATTTATCCATTTCTTCCAGATTATCCAATTTGTTGCCGTATAGCTTTTCATAGTATTCTCTTATAATCTTTTGTATTTCTGAGGTGTCCATTGTAATCTATCCTCTTTCATTTCTGATTTTATTTATTTGAGTCTTCTCTCTTTTTCCCTTGGTGAGTCTAGCTAAGGGTTTGTCAATTTTGTTTATCTTTCAAAGAACCAGCTCTTGGTTTCATTAATTTTTTCTATTGTTTTTTTAGTCTCTATTTCATTTATTTCTGCTCTGATTTTTATTATTTCCTTCCTTCTGTTGATTTTGGGCTTTGTTTGTTGTTCTTTCTCCAGTACCTTTAGATGTGCTTTTAGATTGTCTATTTGGGATTTTTCTTCTTTGTTGAGGTAGGCCTGAATTACTATAAACTTCCCTCTTAGAACTGCTTTGGCTGTATCCCACAGATTTTGGCATGTTGTATTTTCATTTTCGTTTGTCTCTAGGAATTTTTTGATTTCTCCTTTGATTTCTTCATTGACCCAATCGCTGTTCAGTAGCATTTTGTTTTATCTCCACATTTTTCTTTTTTGAGGAACATTAGCCCCGAGCTAACTACTGCCAGTCCTCCTCTTTTTGCTGAGGAAGCATGGCCCTGAGCTAACATCTGTGCCCATCTTCCTCTACTTTATATGAGGGACGCCTCCCACAGCATGGCATGCCAAGCGGTGCCATGCCCGCACCCGGGATCCGAACCGGTGAACCCCGGGCCACCAAGAAGCAAAACGTGCACTTAACCACTGCGCCACCAGGCCGGCCCCACATTTTTGTGGCTTTTCTGGTCTTCTTCCTGTAGTTGATTTCTAGTTTCATACCTTGTGGTCAGAAAAGACGCGTGGTATTATTTCGATCTTCTTAAATTTATTGAGACTTGTTTTGTGGCCTAATACATGATCAATCCTGGAGAATGTTCCATGTGCATTTGAAAAGAATGTGTATTCTGTGGTTTTTGGATGGAATGTTCTGTATATATCTACTAAGTCCATCTGGTCTAATGTGTCCTTTAAGGCCAGTGTTTCCTTATTGATCTTCTGTTTGGATGATCTATCTATTGGTGTAAGTGGAGTGTTCAAGTCCCCTACTATTATCGTGTTAACTGTCTATTGCTCCTTTTATGTCTGTTAATAATTGCTGTATATATGTAAGTGCTCCTATGTTGCGTGCATAGATATGTACAAGTGTTATATATTCTTGTTGGATTCTTCCCTTTATCATTATGTGGTGCTCATCTTTGTCTCTTGTTACAGTTGTTGTTTTAAAGTCTGTCTTGTCTGATATAAGTATTGCTACCCCTGCTTTCTTTTCTTTGCCATTTACATGGAATATCTTTTTCTATCCTTTCACTTTCAGTTTGTGGGTGTCTTTAGGTCTGAAGTGTGTCTCTTGTATGCAGCATATACATGGGTCTTGTTTTTTTATCCAGTTGGCCACCCTATGGCATTTGATTGGAGCATTTAGTCCATTGATGTTTAAAGTAGCTGTTGATAAATATGTATTTATTTCCATTTCATTACTTTTTTTTTCTGGGTGTTTTAGTAGTTCTTCTCTGTTCCTTTCTTTTTCTCTTGCTCTCTTCCCTTCTGGTTTGATGGCTACATTTAGTAATATGTTTGATTTCTTTTGTGTTACTTTTTTGCTTGCTTATTATAGGTTTCTGATTTGTGATTACCATAAGGATCCTATTTAATATTCTATGTATACAACAGTCTATATTGAGTTGATAGACTCTTTAGCTTGATCTCTTTCTAAAAGTTCTACTTTTTCACTCCCCTCCTCCCACATTTTACGTTTTTCAAATCATATATAGTCTCTTGTTTAGTGTGTGTCTATCCATTACCCTCTTATCATTGAAAGAGGTGATTTTAGTACATTTGTCTTTTAACCTTCATATTATCTTCACAGGTAGTTGATCTGCTACCTTTACTATATTTTTACCTTACAAGTGATTTTATTGCCTTTTTTTTGTTGTTTTTGTTTTGTTTTTTTGATAATTTTTTTTTTAAATCTCTATTGTGGTCATTGCTTTCCCACTTACATAAGTCCCTTCAGCATTTCTTGTAGAACTGGTTTCTTGGTGATAAACTCCTTTAATTTTTGCTTGTCTGGGAAGCTCTTTATCTCTCCTTCCATTCTGAATGACAGCCTTGATGGATAGAGTATTCTTGGCTGTAGGTTTTTTCCTTTTAGCACTTTAAATACATTGTGCCATTCTCTTCTCACCTGTAGGGTCTAGGTTGAGAAGTCTGCTGATAGCCTGATGGGCTTCCCTTTGTATGTCACTTGTGGCCTTTCTCTTGCTGCTTTTAGGATTCTCTCTTTATCTTTAATTTTGGACATTTTAGTTATAATATGTCTTGGTGTGGGCCTCTTTGGGCTTATCTTGTTTGGAGCTCTCTGTGCTTCTTGAACTTGGATGTCTGTTTCCTTCCTCAGATTAGGAAAATTTTCATCTAGTAGTTCCTCGAATAAATTTTCTGCCCCTTTGTCTCTCTCTTCTCCTTCTGGGACACCTATAATCTGAATGTTAGCATGCTTGATATTGTCCCAGAGTTCCCTTAGACTGTTCTCATTCTGTCTAATTCTTTTTTATTTTTCTGTTCTGCTTGGGTGATTTCCTCTAGTCTTTCATCTAGCTCGCTGATCCGTTCTTCTGCTTCCTCTACTCTGCTATTGAGTCCCTCTAGTGAAGTTTTCATTTCCAGTATTGTATTCTTCATTTCTGATTGTTCTTTTTTTTTATATCTTCCAGTTCTTTGCTGATGAGCTCACTGTGTTCATCCATTCTTCTCCCAATATCTGTGAGTATCCTCATATTGTGTTTGAACTCTTTGTTGAATAGGTTGCTTGTTTCTGTTTCATTTAGTCCTTTTTTGAGGTTTTGTCCTGTTCCCTTGCTTGGAAAGTATTCCTTTGTCTCCTCATTATGCCTCTTTCTCTGTTATCATTTCTATGTATTAGGTGAGTTGGCTATGTCTCCTGATCTTGGAGAAGTGGCCTTATGTATGAGATGCCTTATGAGGCCCAGCAGTGTGCTTCCCTCCTGTCACCAGTCCAGAAGATCCAGGAGTGACCCCTTTGTGGGCTACTTGTGTCCTTCTGCTGTGGCAGGGTTGATCCCACTGCAGGTACCCAGGGAGTCTAGTCTTTCCTTCCCTGGCCAGCTGTTTGTAAATCCGTTTTGGGGAACCTCAGCACCATTGGCTACACAGTCTATCAGCACACTCTTATTGCAGTTTTCCTCTTAATTGGGTTGATACCCAGTGTAGCTGGTTCCTAGGCTCAGGGGCTTACAGTTGCTATAGGCCTCAGGCCTACAAGGCTGTTGTCAGTTCTGTTAGGAATGCAGCTGAGTGGGGCTGGCCCTAGGCACAGGAGCACTCAATTGATTCAGGCTTTGGAAGGTGGGCCTGATCCTTTTTGTGCCTATTTGTGAAGCACAGGTCTTCTGCTGCTGAAAAGCCTCACCCCTCATAGGACCACACACACCATCAACACAGTCCTGGTCTGTGCACACTTCTCAACCGCCTGGAGCATACCCCGACGCCACACTGCAGATGCCCCCACCTCTCCACCACTGCCCCCTACAGTTCACCTGGTCCTCACACAGGCCCTGCCCCACAGAGGCAGACACCCTTGCCTGCCTGTAGAGGATCAAGGCACCCAGTCAGTGCAGGCTGAAAAGTAGCCTGAGGGCTTGCTGTTAGGTGGGGCCAGTCCCTAGGGCGGATTGCCTGCCCTGGCTTAACTGGATTAAATCTGTGCTCTAGTGGGCGTGGCAGACCCCTAGGCTAACAGGCCAAGGGATGAACTTCAATGGCGTCGACAGGGGTCTGTGTCAGCATGCCTGGACCAGGTCAGAACAATGGCCCCCACCAAAGTCTCAGTCTCCGGAGAGGTCTCTCCTCTCACCAAGATGCCCCCAGAGCCCACCAGGTGAGTCTCGTTTCACCAAAGGATTGTCAGCCTTCTCTCTGGTGATTTTAGGTTGCTGCGATGAGTGAGTTTGTTCGTGGGCTCTTTAAGACCCGAGTCTTTTCGGCTTTCGGCTGATAGCTTCTCTGGGGGTATCCTTGCTGCAGTTAATAGCCAGCAAAGCCAGACGGTAAGACCCCCGTCCCACTTGGGCTGAGTCTGAAGGATGCTTATAGCAGTGTCAGCCCCCACTCTGGACCTCACTCCTCCAGGGAGGGCTGCGTACCTTAGGGTGGCTCCTGGCTGGCCAGCTGAGAAGCTCCGCTTCTCTTAAAGGTGGCTGTTTTTCTCCCTACCAGGAATTTCTGCCTCTTCTGCCTTAGTCAGGACTGACCCTTGTTGTGGGGGTTCTTTTTATCCACTTTTCAGTTTTCAACCAGGGGTAATTTTTCCAAAAATAGTTGTAACCTGGTTGTGTTCATGGGAGGAGATGAGTTCAGAGTCTCCTTACGATGCCATCTTGACGAGATCTCTATGTAGTGTTTTTATTTGTTCTTTTTCTCTTTGCATTTTATTTTAGGTCACATCTATTAGGCTATCTTCAAGTTCGCTGATTCTAATAAGTATATTACATTGTGGTTGTATTTTGCATTTACTTATTGGCTAATAATATCAAACATGTTTTTATGTGTTCACTTGCCATCTTTGTATCTTCTTTGATGAAGTATCTGTTCACCTATTTTGCCTATATTTAACATTGGATTGTTTCTTATTAAGTGGCAGGAAATAAAGAGAAATCAAGATAACTAGATTTTTAGCTTGACTATCTGAGTAGATGCTACTGCTATTTACTTAGATAGCAGAATACTGGAGAAGGTGAGGGGAAAAATCAGCGTTGTGCTTTTGTCATGTTAAGTTTAGGATCCTTATTAAACGTACAAATGGAGATGTTAAATATCAGTTGGCTATTAATCTGGAGTTCAGGGTATGGGTTGGGACTAGAGACGTACATTGGTAGTTACTGGCATATAACAAATACAGTTATGCACTGCTTAATGATGGGGATATGTTGAGAAATGTGTCATTAGGCGATTTCGTCGTTGTGTGAACATCCTAGAGTGTACTTATACAAACCTAGACGGTATAGCCTGCTACACACCTGGGCTATATGGTACTAATCTTATGGGACCACTGTCGTATGTGCAGTCCTTCATTGACGAAACATTGTTATGCGGTACATGACTGTATTTATTCCATGGGATTGGGTGGAAATACCTGGGGACAGAGGCTATAAATGGAGAAAAAGGGGTCTACTTTAACAGAAGCCTGGTGCATAAACAACATTTAGAGGTTGAAGATATGAAGTGAATCCAACAATGGAGACTTGAGAAATAGCAGATATTGAGGTAGGAGAAAAATCCTACTTTCAAACCCTGAGTAATTTTACTCTCCAGAAGTAATTAAGAGAACCACATTTCTCAGACCCCAGATCATTCTCAGAACTTTCTTTACCAATGAGGTAAGAGAAACATCACAAGAGAGTCACAGAAACAAAGAGATGTTTCAACTTCTAAACTTTATTTGTGTTTTTGCTAAGTAGCTAGGCCTGACCATTTTATCAATCATCCGTCATTACTATCTCCCTCTGTGATTTATTTTCCTTTTTTGCCCTTTTACCTAATGTAATATTAACTATTATTTATGTATTTGTTGTCTAACGTAAGTTCCATGAAGTCAAGGACTTTATTTTGTTAAGTAGTTTATTTGTCTATAGCACTTAGAACACCTCCTGGTACATAGTAGTTGCTGTGTAAATATTTATTGAGTTTAAATGAAGAAAGAGGCGTGATCAATTCCTGACAAATTAGCGGAGTTGAAGGTAGAGAACAAAGTATTTGGAGAACTTGATAAGGGCTGTGGGATGATGATGATGGAACCCCAACTTACATAGGCTGGGGGACTGGAAGAAAGGATTGGATTTTGTGACTGTAGACAATTCTCTTAAGAAATTTTATAGTCAGAGGGAAACACCAAAATGAGATAGTAGTCAAAGGAATCTTGGCATCAAGAGAAGGTTTTTCCAAGCTGGTGATAATAGAGCATATTTGTATACCAAAATGAAAGATTCAATAGAGAAAGTATCTATTTCAAGTGAGAGGAGGGCTAATTGCACAAATGCAATCCTTGAGAGGACGAGAAGGCATGGGCCACTGGCAAGTCATGGAAGATGGAAGGTTGGCCTTACCTAGGAGCAAGGGTACTTCTGTTATAACAAAGAGAAGGTAAAGATTTTGAATTACATATGCAGAGAAGTTGGTAAGATTTTTAGTTGACTTTTGCCTGACTTATTAGGATAGGGCAGCCCTAAGTGCTTTATTTAAGTGTTCCTATGTAAACACCTTACCCAGTTGTCAGTGAAGGTGTCTAGTATACCATGAAGTTCTGGAGACTGTCTGTATTTCTATTGGGACTGTTTTTGCAGTAAACAAAGCCATGCCTTTCACTGCGTTTGAGTTTTATAAATAGGAAGAGAATATGATAGGGCTGCTAACAACAGGCTACAGCTACTGCCAACTGAGTGGCCATAGTCCACTTGCTCTGGTGTACACTAGAGACATGGCTTACCTATGAATCTAACTCAGAAGAATTTTAGAACTCTGAACAAAAGGGGAACTCTTGAGGGAGATGGGGGTGGGCTCAGCTGCTGCACCATTTTATGTTTTCCTCAGTACTGTTCAGAATGTGAGGGAATATTTAGTCCCAAATCCTTTTGAGAATAGCAAGGAACTCCTTTATCATTTTTTAAAAACCTTGGATAATTTTTTTTTTATGGTGAAGAAGATTGGCCCTGAGCTAACATCTGTTGCCAGTCTTCCTTTTTTTGCTTGAGGAAGATTGCCACTGAACTGACATGTGTGCCAGTCCTCCTCTAGTTTGTATATGGGACACTGTCACAACACGGCTTGATGAGTGGTGTGTAGGTCCATGCCGGGATATGAACCTGAGAACCCCGGGCTGCCAAAGCGGAGTGCACAAACTTAACTACCATGCTACTGGGCTGGCCCAGCCTTGGATAATTTTTAGAAGCCAAGGGATGGTTTTGGAACTATACAGCCTGGCTGCTCACATGCATGAACCTACATGAGGCATTTAAGAAATACAACCAAGGAGGCAAATAGGAAATGCTTTGTCTAGTAGAGAATATTTGTTTATTGGTATGGTGAAAACTTATATATAAAAAATCCTGTTGGGATATTCTGATGCAAAGCCCAGTTCATATATTCTTAAGCAATGTGAGAATTTTGTCCTAACAAAAGACATCTTAATAAATGACAAATATTAATAAGTTCGGTTTAAGTTCACATGATTATTGTACATCTTTCCATAAAAAATGATCTTTTTCATACCTAGTATCCTATTATAGCCCATCCCATATTATTTTTTTAAATGATCAATTTTGAAACATTTACAGGATTCATGAGTCATGAAAATGTTAAATATTGGAATATATATTTTAATTTATTGTTAAAACACCAAGAGCTCTAAGATAATAACCATAATTTATTTATTTGAATTATTTCTTCCTGCAACATCAATAAAGCTTTAGCAGAAGAAACAGATGATCTTATTTATATAGTTGTATACTCTGAAATAATGTACTTTATAGAATTTAAGAATCTGTTACAGACACAGGAAATGTCTCTAATTTGTGGCCACTTCTTTACAGTACCATAGTGAGTAGCTAAAAAGGCCAGGTATGTCTAGGGTGAGGGAAGATGATGGTTGATAACGACAGGTATATATTGAAAGGAGTGAGAGATAGAGAAGATAAAAATCAGCTGAGGAAAAGGGAATTATCACTGTTTATATTAGTTTATAGGGTTTGGGAGTTGAGAGGGCACTATAGCTAGTGATAGAAGCAACATTCATCTTTTTCATAGTACTATGCAATGTTAGGCACTTGTTTGACATTCATCAATACTATGAAGTCTTATGTTTCACTTTCCTGAAATTATGACAACTTTTTCTTTTAAATAAACTTTCTTGGAATACACTGAAATTTAAACCATTAGAGAGAAATATTCAAGCTTTGGGACATTGTAAATATTTGTCCATTCCCTGCTTCTGCCACTCTTGTTTCTGGACAGTAGGATATATGGGTTGCTATCACTGTCCACCTTTATCCCCGTCCACCATCCTTGGATCTAATTTGACGTAGTGAGCTTCCTCATCAGTGAAAGAAATTTCTCAGTATTACTATTTAGTTGGGCAAGCTAATGTAGTTAACTTTTTGTTTCATGATTGGCAAAAGGTCTACTTAAGCAATTTAAAAAAATTAAGCAAGATTATAGGATACTTATAATAGCTAATATTAATTGACTATCCCAAGAACTTTGTATGCATCATCTCATTCACTCCTCACAGCAGTCCTAGGAGGTAAACATTCGTTTCTCAAAATTTACAGATGAGGACAGTGGCGCTTAGAGAAGTGAGGTAACTTGCCCCAAATCACCCAATAAGTTACTGGGCAATTTTGCCCAGTGAAGTGACAGAATTGACTGGAAACCTTGGCTGTTTGACTCCATAGTTGTCATTCTTTAACATTTTTTCTCTTATGGGAAAATGCTTTCTAAGTTTCAGTAACAAATTTAATATAGAATAAACAGAATTTTGTGAGCACAGTCTGTACTCTAGGGAACGTCAGTGGTTACAGGTTTTACCTGTTTGCTCACGCTGGTGCACAATTGTCTTAACTCTTTCCTAAAAATCACCTCTACTACAGTGCCAAGTAAATATTTTTTTAATAAACTGAAGAACTAATTTTTAAGATTAAATTATAATCTTTGCCTCTTCTGACTTGAAATGCTTCTGCCAACAACTTTACATTCTGTACAGAATAAAACTAACATGTGACCTATGGTAGTCATTTAGCAAATCCTTATGAAAGGACTTTTAACACAATGATAAAGATATCTACAATTTAGAATGTTCTCCTAAGCTTTGCAAGGTCCATTGGCTATTGCCACAAAGCCTGACTTTACACTTTGCCGAAGAGTGTGGGGAAGGGAAGATAATTAGTTTATAGGCCAGTAACTATAAAAGTTGAATGATTTCAAATTACCACAAATCAGATAAAGTTAATTTCCTCCTTTTCAATTTTTAAGCAACATAATATAAAATTGTTAGATTCAGATAAACTGCTGGTCTAATTATTTTCCCAGCCAAACTTCGTAATCACAAAAACCAATTTTATCTTGTCAGTTCTCAACTTCAAGTTCCTATCTTCTAGTGCCTTTATGCTGTTCCACCAACACAGGCAGAAGTATAAAGCCAATATCTTTAATCCTGTCTCTGAATCCAGGCACGGTTAGCAGTGACTTGTTTCTAAATCTTAAAGTTCTTAACAGTCTAAATTAATTGTAAGAAAATGGAGTTTTGGAAAATAGAGATTTTGTACTTTTGTTTCTTTGCCCCCCTTCTTGGCAGCAGAAATGAAGCTCCCTTGTCTAGAGTTATATCCTGGACAGTAAAAGCCATGGAGTAGAGAATTGATTTGTTAATTATTTTGAACGGTCGTAACTGCTGCTTCATGGAGCCATCTTGGGTGAACTTAGAAGTAATTATGAATGTGGGACCCCCTTTGCCCCATGCTGGCTTCCTAGGATTTTAACGATGGAAGACTGGTATAAATACTTCTGCTGCTCTTGGTTGTTGGTTTACCAGCCTGAGATGGAAAATTGTCTCAAAATTCTTATGCAAGTGTTCATAGGATCCAGGCAGGTTATTTAAATGATTGACGATGGGCAGACATAAGGTGATGGGAAAGTTGTAGACTGGTGAACTGGAGAGTATATGTCACCTACAAGGGGCAATGGCTGCTCCTCCCCAGCTTGTTCTTGCCATGTGAGAATGTGAGGCTGGTGTAACACTGCCTACATATTTGAAAGGAGCTTGAGGGGGCCGGCCCACTCGTACGGCAGTTAAATGCGCACGTTCCACTTTGGCGGCCCGGGGTTTGCCAATTCGGCTCCCAGGTGCGGACAGGGCACCACTTGGCACGCCACACTGTGGTAGGCATCCCACACATAGAGTAAAGGAAGATGGGCATGGATGTTAGCTCAGGGCCAGTCTTCTTCAGCAAAAAGAGGAGGATTGGCAGCAGTTAGCTCAGGGCTAATCTTCTTCAAAAAAGGAGCTTGAGATCTGAATCTTAATGTAAAAGTTTTCACTTTTTAGATTTTGGTAACTAACACAAATTTTTTAAATTGTGGGTCAACTAAAATATATCTGTGGACTGATACAATCTGCAGGCCGTAAATCTGTGACATCTGATGTACTCCACTATACAGAGTATTGAGTCCCCATGGGTGTAATTTGAAGAAGACTATGGTTATATCATCAGAGAGATTCATTCTTTTGTGCTGGAATTGGTCTGTCTTCCAGATACCACTGGAAAAGATTAGTATATTATTTCTTAAATTCCCTGTTAGGGAAAATGAAATATCAGCTCTTTCTCTCTATGAAAAGACAAAATTGAGGCCCTGTTAGTAAGAGTTGAGCACCTGATGAGGTCACTAAAAGTTCAGAGAGAATGGTGGACCAAAGCTGCCAAGTTTGGGACCTGTGTACCCATTTGGAAATGTCAAAATTTCTTTTAGGGGCCGACCCTGTTGCCTAGTGGTTAAACTTGGTGTGCTCTGCTTCGGCAGGCCTGGGTTTGTGGGTTCGGATCCTAGGTGTGGACCTACACCACTCATCAGCCATGCTGTGACAGCAACCCACATATAAAATAGAGGGCAATTGGCACAGATGTTAGCTGAGGGCTAATCTTCCTCAAGCAAAAACAGAGGAAGATTGGCAACAGATGAGATGTTAGCTCAGGGCTAATCTTCCTCAGCAAAAAAAAAAAAAAAGAAGAAGAAGAAGAAGAAGAAGAAGAAGTAGTTTCTTCTAAGTAGAAACAATTGTGGTGATTGTATGTATATTTCATAGATTCTCCAAAAGTCTTGCCAGGATATATCCTTCATCCTACACAGTAAATATTAAGGGGGAGAAGTTGCTACAAATCTAGTTAATATACTGCATAAAACAGTAATTCTGCTTATAATTTGGTAGCAGATTCATAAAGCAAATAAAGTTTGATTCAACATGTAGGTAAAACTTTGTCATTATTTATTCTTTAAAGGAGGAAGAATTAAGAAAAGACACTTCTTTTTCATTTTCTGCTTGTGTAAAGAGACTCCTAACATTCATTTTACTACCATGAAAACTAAGATGAAGGGTTAGTGGGGATAAATGTGATCTGTTAAGGGAGACTAATAACCTGATTTTATCGTATATAGATATTTTCATAGAAATGCTCAGCACTAAAGAATACATCAAAAACCATACTTTATTTTATGTATAGCAATACAATTTACATATTAAATAACACTATAATAGAATGATTTGATATAGTTTTAAACAGAAGAAAAAAGGGAAAAATTTCAGGTTACAAAACCCCTCCCCCCGAACAAATTAAAAAACACCCACTTTTTCCAAATGGGTCAATGCAACGAATGTGTTCAGTGACTAATTATGTCTAATTCCTATTGCACAAATGGTCAATGGAATTAAAAAAGAAAACCCAACTTTCACAATCACTGCCTCAAAGAAATAACACGTTGGATTCTTTTGGAATGCAAAGATGGTTCTTGCTACTTCAATACACAAAGTTGAATTCACATATCCACCACGCACAAAAAAAAAGAAAAAAAGCTATGACGGAGTTGAAACTAGAAAAAAATTAGCTTTATATGAAAATATAAAATTCTATGATTATATACCATAGATACAAAGTTCCCAGAAGATGCTTATCCAAGCAACAAAATATTTACAGTTTTAATGATTTTAGCTATTTCAAAATGAAGTGAAAGAAACATGAATCAACATGAAGGCTGAGTGTTTTAGAAACAATGGCTGCTTGCTAGTTTCAAATGTCCTAACTAAAAAGGAGTCACTACCCCAAATGTTGGAGAGTTGCGACATTTTATAAAATCGGCCGTCTCCTTTTCTGGAGATGTTTATTTCTTAAAACTCAAGATAGTTTTCTTGAAATTAATTATCCTCTGTAGAAAATGCTTCCCTTTGCAAATATTTAACAAAAATACTAAAAACAGTTTAATAGCTAAGACAAAGTAGAGGCCAAATATCATTATTACAATTCCTTCTATTGGTAGCATGCCTTCTTCCTAGAGATAAGTAAAGCCAATATTGTATGTTAAATAGCAACTAAGGGAAAGCGCAAAGGGGTAAGTGAAATTACAGCTGTTTAAAAAAAAAGGAAAAAAGCAGGCATTTTCCCTTCATATAAAAATTCACTGGCGCCATTTGAACATAAACTTTAGAACATAGGAGTCGAAAATGCATTTTCCAGTATACTGCTAAATTCTTAAACTATATTTTGATTATTATGTCTTAAATTATGATGAGTTTGGGTTTCCTTTTCTTATTTTTTTGCTTAGAATTAGTAATATGTATCTTTGGTAAATTGGTATCTATATTTTAATTTTTAAATACAGTATATATGCATTTAAGAAAAAATTCATAACAAGGCAGTTGTGCTGTGTCATTATAAAATAATTAAGGTTATTTGTTGATTTTAATATGTCACTCTGGGCTAAAACTCCAACAGCCAGACCTGGAACACCATAACCTTTTCTGACCTTGCTGGACTCTTCAACTTGAACTAGACTCTAAGAGCTGCAAGGCATACAAAGTAGGAACACCAATTCAGTGAACCTCATTCTTCTTGAAATTCAGAAGTTAACTTTTTTATATAAAGAAGATATTGCGGCTTTGGGATGTAAGAAAGAGTTCTCCTGATGGCAATAAGGTTATCTTTTCTCTAATGTCCAGCACGGCCACTTGGTCTGATCATTGCAATTCAGTTTTGTATGATGTGTGCATTCTGTTTACCTAGAGCTAAATCCATATACCCGAAAACTTTATTTTTATAAAATAGCACACATAAATTTGCAATAGCTAGTTCCTTTCCCCCTGAGTGCAAGCGATAATAACCTTGTTATGTAGTTAAGCAATGTGCTTACATCTCAAAGAAAACACCATCTTTGAAATTCTCTGCCTCTGGAAAGATGCAAGCATATTTTTGCCAATAACAAATGAAGAATAGTGAAGATACACTCTCTGGTGAAAGTGAGGAACTACTGGATATAACTATCCTCAGTGAAGTGTGTTTGGACCACTTTGGCAAGATGGGCAAGTAGCAATTGCTCATAGTTCAGTGGGTCAGGATTTGTAAACTTTGGTTCAAGCCCCCTATAGACACACAGTTGCTCACAGAGAACTTCTAAATCATCCTTATAACGTTTCTATTCTATTTACTAGCTATCTCTTTTATGATGATTCTGATACCCATGTAAGAGATGGTCACAGAATTATGTTGGAGGGTATACATTTTCATGAATTGAGCCCTCTGTAAACAGCATAGAAGAGAATACTCGCTATGTGTCTTCTAACCAATGTTTACTTTCATTAAGAAAAAATTACTGAGGGACCATGAACCCCAACTGGAACATTACTTCTGAAAGTCAAGTCCACTGTGTCAACTACTGCAAAGAGTTAGCTCATATCAATACTCTATACGACTAAAGACACCTACTTAATTGACTAAAATGATCTCGCTTTTGCCACGATCTGAAACCTTTCCTTTCCTGATTTTCCTCAGCCTTCTGGCAGTTGTAGTGTTCCTACGTTCAAGATTTTTTTCTTAAGTGTTAGGTAGAGCTTTTTTGGTGTCACCTCTGATGGGAGCAGAGGGCTGTGAAGGTGTCTATATCATCTAGCACATAAAATTTAGCAAACTTTGTTCACTTGCACACCTTTTCTCAAGCCTAGCCTACATAATTCGTGAACAGCAAACTGTTCTGTGTTGCTGAATCTATGTGATGAAAAGATGAGGTGAACCCTGGCAAGTTATGTAGTTCATTAAAACTCCATTGACCTGGCCCGTGCATTGGAACTCCTGGACTTGGCCTGTAGCCTCTCTTTATCAGCTTTGGTCCTTCAGCACCACTCTGACAAACTTCAGAGAAAGCCACCTCAATCTCAGTGCTGATTGTCATTAATGTTTTAACGCCTGCCCAGATAGTATGATAGTAGCCAGTGTGGGCTCTTTGTTGACATTTATTGGCATAAAAAGTAACCAAAACCCTTTTCTTCCTAACAGGCCCAGTTCTGGTGATGATTTCACTTTTGACAGAAGTTGTCGCTCAAAAGCAAATACGCAATAGACAAAGCAGAGCTCAGTAAGTAGCCTATTTTTCTAACTAACTGAAATTTCTTATTAATGATTCTAATTTTCCCATTATGTACTGTAGGGTGAATATGGCTCTGGAGGCTAGACCAAATAACTTCCTTGGGCTCTGAGTAATGATTATCAGCCTCTTTTACTGAAGTGTATCTGTTCTTGAGGCTAAACTACACAAAAGCATACAAAGCCATCTCTCTCTTTTAAAACTATTTGAAAATGTCAATATTGTCTTTTATTCAAGATTCTAATTTTCTCTCTCCAAATCAGATTTATCCATGTGTGGGAGTCTAGATAGGCCCAAGACTTTTGCTAATACAGTATTTTCAATTTAATCCTAAGTAGAAGAATGTATGTAATTATGAGATTTATCATGAAACATTTGGCAAAAAAGGAAAGAAAAGAATGTTAACTATATAGGTAGTTTTTATTAGACTGCTATACGAGTAATAGGGATATTTTAGAGGACTAGCTTCAAAATTACACACCTGCAAAAATTTTCATTATTCCACCTGCCGTGAGGTATGGCATTATAAACCAAGAAGCACTAATGGAGAGTCACTAAAGGGTTTCATAACTGAGTTGTGTAAAATATTGCCATCTCTCTATTGTAAAAGATAGCCCTGATTTTAGGTGTAGCTATTTTAGAGAGTCAAAATGGAAATAACACACACCATCCACATAGCTACTGTGAAAACTGTAATACAGAGATATCCTTTATTTTGACACAATTGGGCATTTTTTTAAGCTATGAATATAACTTTGTAACTAATAAGTGATGTTCACATGAAGCAACTCTTAAGCCTTCTAATTTCGTTGTGGATATCTTCACCATCATAAATCGAACTGTTTCAAGGCCATGAAGTTGATAGACCTTCTTAATAGCTCCCAATAATCTGCTATTCTTTAAAAGAAAACAATGCTCATCCACTCCATTAAAATATAGAAGGCATACAGTATTGAACAGTGCCTAAAAAAAATAGGAGGACTGAGGAAAAGTACAGCATTGCCTGCTAGTAGAATGCAACTGCTTTAGCAATAATAATAATTAAAAATCAAGATTCACTGTCATAACAAAGACCTTCACTGTACTGAACTAAAAAGTAGCATGTATGTTGTCATGGAATGTCACATCGGGGTTTGCTTTAGTATTAGATTATAGGCAGTAACACTGATCATATAGTGCAAACTAGGTAAAATTGCGTTTCACTGTGTGAAATGAACAGAGGTGCAAATGCTCAGTAGGATACCATTAAGACATAAAATGGCAAAAAATAAATATCAAAACTTTTATCAGTGTACAAAAGTAACTGGGTTATTGTATAACCTAGAGTCTGGCAAAAAAGGCCTCAAAAAAGTTCTCAGTCTTCAGAAGTTTTACAAATTAAGTGCCCTTTCAGGATTCCAATCACACTAGAGATTCCATACTCTCGGCAGGGTCTGATTCATCTGCGATTAGAACAGCACCATTTTTGTCCACTGTCATGGGACCATTTCCATTTTCTTTAGTGCTGACCAAGCTGAGCATTGCTTTATAGACAAACTGGTATTGTTCCTGAAAAACAAGAGGAAGACAGTTTGAGCCAAAGAACAGCACTGGCATTTCACCTAAGGTGGAAATAGCAATTAAAAATGTAATGGTGAAAAACATACTAGAGACACAGGAATATCCATTTATGCTCTCTAAGGTACTTTTTAAAAAATAACTTGAACCCTTTATAATCAAGGTCTACACCTTCTTCATATCCTTTTGATCTCTGTTAGCTTGGAACTAATTCTCACTATTGACAGTGCATTAAGATAACAGAATATCCATATCTTAAAACAGAGAATAGTATACTCTAGAAAGCAGAGTTCCTCAGTTTCAGCACTACTGACATTTTGGGCTAGATAATTCTTTGTTGTGGAGGGCTGTCTTGTGCATTACAGGATGTTTAGCACCATCTGTGGGCTCTACTCACTAGATGTGAGAACACCTCTTTCTATCCCCACAAAACTCTCTAGACATTCCCAAATATCCCCTGGGAGGCAAAATCAGCCCTAGTTGAGAAGCACTGCTCTAAAGTGTGAGCCTGAGTCATAACTGGTATGTTTCACAAATAAGCAAAGTACTTACAATGTCTGTGAATACTCCAGGCCTCATAAGATTGATCATTTTTGCCACCTGAAAAACATCCACAGCGTTCTCGTTCTCCAGTTGCTGGGACAGGGTGGTAAGGGCACACAACATTCCTGCTGAAACTGCTCCATACCTTGGGAAGGAAAAAAAATGCTATTTCAGATTTACTAAGGGACTGAATATTTTGGAATGAAATTACCATCACATATTTTCATGGAAGCTAAGTAAACTGTATTGATATCTATTCTAGAACACAAAGATGAGTGAAATGCTGGACAGGGGAGAGATTTGGAGGCTAGCATAAAGGTAACATTTGTTTATGAATGTAAATCTCCCAAACTGGTTTATCAGATGCTTAGCTTGACATCTCACATGAAATGAGAGGTTCAAAATTAGACTTGGGATGGCTACGGAAGACCTGATGTTGAGGACAAGCAGGCTGGTATAACAGGAAAAAGAGTATGAGACCCTTAACAAGAGGCCATTGGACAAGTAGAAAGTGGGGAAAGGCTCTGAAAAAATTCTTTTTAACAATCCCAAACAGCTACATTGAACTTACAAAATATGAATAGAAATGGAAATATATGGCTCAAATGCAGTCAGAGAATTTTCAAAATGAGCTTCATATTAAGAAATTATTTTTGGCACTGAAGCGGAACTTTCCAAATGACAGCACCTTCTATAAAATTCTTGGAAAAATATAGTTCTCTGTGCTTCACACACACACAAAAAGATTAGAACGGTAGTAGCCTTTTTATCAGGCCAAGTTGCCAACTTCATTTTCCCCACATAGTTTTCATATTAGTGCTGAGAAAACAGATGGATTAAATGACCTGTTCAAGGTGGGTTACTGATTGGTGGTAGAAAGGAGACTAGAATTTAGAAGCCCTGTGCCCACTGTTCTGTTAAGAAACTATTAAATATGTAGTTTCTGAATTTATTCTTAGATGAAATTAAAACATTACAGATGTTTTACTTCTTTAATATAAGTAAGACCAAAGTCCCCCTAACCACCACCCCAACTTTAGAGGTAAACTATCTAGGGGTAAAATATTGTTATACATTTAGGTGCAGCCTTCCAGACTTAGGTATATCAGTACATATCAATCCAGCTCATTATTTCCTCTGCTGCATGCATACCGGACTTACTCATTTCCCTACGGATGGACAAACGTTGTATCTTGTGCACGTGAGCAGAGACACCAGGAGTAGAAGAGCTAGGTCACAGGCATGCGTATTTTTAATTTTAAAGATCCTGCCATATTTCTCTCCCAAGTGGTTGCTCCCTGTTTATACTTCTCCCAGCATAAGAATACTTGTTTCTCCTCACCATTTTAAACTGTAAACACTTCTACCAATCCGATGGGTGAAAAATTCTATTTTACTGTTGTTTTAATTGCATTTCCTTGTTTACCAGAAAAGTTAAATATCTTTTTGTTTATCGACCATCATTTTATTTCCTTTTCTGAAATTGCCTGTTAATATACTTGGCCATTTTTCTATTAAGTTGGTCTCTTTTAAATTTATTTATATAGGAGTTATTTTATATTATCTATAGTGTATGTTTCAACTATTGTTTCCAATCTTTAATTTCTCTTAACATTATTTATGGTCATTTTTGTTATATTGAACTATAGTCTAGATGTAATCAATTTAAATTTATTGTTCTTTTACTTTTAGCTTTTTTAGGAGTCTTGTTTGAGAATGCTTTCTTTAGCCCAGTATTTTAAAGATATTCTCCTACATTTTTCTAATATTTTTTACATTTAATTCTTTAATTTACCTGAATCTTATTCTTGTTTTGATGTAAGGATCTGATTTTAGTTATTTTTTCTAATAGATGACTAATTGCCCCAGCATTTTTTAATGAATAGTTTCATCTTTTCTCATTGACTTGAAGTGCCTTTTTATCATATACTAAATTCTCATATATGCAGGCCGGTTTCTGAACCCTGTATTTTGGTCATTTAATCTGTTTATTTTTTGCATTTCTCCACATTTGTCTTAATTCTTGTAGGTTTTAAATAAGTCTTGATATCTGGGAATAAACCATGTTTCCACAATAGTCTTGGCCGTCTCTACATTTATTATTTCATATTAATTTTTTTTAGTGCTTCAAACATATATATTTTCATTTTTCACTTGCACGCTCATTTCCGAATACCTCTACCCTTCTACCCCATCCTGTTTCATATTAATTTTGAAACTGTATTGTCAAGGAACACAAAAAGTTTTGTTAGGTTGCATTGGATATATAGATCAATCTGAGGACATTAACATCTTTTTGAGTTTTTCTGTTCATAAACATGATGTCTTTCCTCCATTTACTCAGGTCTTTAATGGTTTTCAATTAGATTTTATAGTTTTCTTCATAGCCTTTGCCAATTTCATTTTAGGGTAATTCGTAGGTACTTTTAGAGTTTCTGTTACTTTTGAGAATGGCCTCTTTTTATAATATTTTCTGTTTGGTTTCAGTTGACATATAGGAAAGTTATTGATTTTTCACATGGTAAACTTGTATCCAGTCATGCAGAACTCTTTTGAGTTATAATAATT
This sequence comes from Equus quagga, assembly GCF_021613505.1. Lineage (NCBI taxonomy): Eukaryota > Metazoa > Chordata > Mammalia > Perissodactyla > Equidae > Equus > Equus quagga. The sequence goes on from NC_060267.1 coordinate 125,646,708, forward strand.
TGTGGATTCTCTAAGAAGTTGGCTCCATCTTTATCAGCCAATGTCAGTTTTGCCTCTTTTCAGCTTTTATACTTCTTACATCTGCTTTTACTGCATTGGCTAGGACCTCGATAGTTTTGCATTCTAGCACTGCAAGGATGTATCATGTTGTGTTCTTTAATGGTAAAGCTCCAAGTTTTAAAAGTTAAATAAAAATGTTTGCTATAGGCTTCTGATAAATAACATTGATTATGTTAAGGAGGATGCTTTCTACTTTTAGTTTGATAAGATTGTTTTCTTTTGGGGAAGGGGATCATGAATGAATGTTATTTTATTGTATGCTTTCCAACATCTCCTCATTTTTTTAGAAATCCCTTTAATAATGTCCTGAATGTGCTGAGAGATTTCTGGTAACGTTTAACCAGCTCTATAGTCCCAGGATAAATCTGACTTTTTCATGATGTATAATTCTTAAAATATAGCACATTGGATTTTATTTGACTGACAGTATTTTAGATTTTTTTGCATCCATATTCAAATAAATAATAGGATTGGCCTATACTTTTCCATTCTGATGCTAGCCTTGTTTGATTTTTAAAATTAAGGTTACATAAAATATTGTGTGTGTGTGTGTATATTATTGCTCAAATGCAGCCCGGTGAGGACTTGGTAGGCCTTAGGTTGAGAACTCATCCTTTTATAAATTCTTAATAATCACTAACGTATGTTGTGCTCTTACTATGTGCCAGGCTCTCTTATAGGTGAAGCGCCAACTTAATCCTCACAACAATCCTATGGTACCGGTACCATTATTATCCCCATTGTGAGGGTGAAGAAACACGGTGAAGTAACTGGCCAAGTTCTCATAGCTCTTGAGAGCAGAGCTTGTATTTGAGCTGATACATGTAAATGGCTCAGAACAGAGACGAACACATATCACGTGTTCAAAAAATATTTATTATGGTTATTATCTAGGTTTAAAAATTTATTAGTACAGAGTTATAGTTTCAAATGTTTATTTTATGCCTTTTCAAATATTTTTATTATTTTAAGCTTTTATTATAGAAAATATCAAACATACACAAAAGTACAATAGGACAGTAAGCCACACGTAGCCGTTTAATCTTTACTTCCTACCCCACATATTTTGAAGCAAATTGCAGGTATCTTATTAATATTTCAGTATAAAACTCTCAAAGGATAAGGACTTAAATGTTAATTTGTGCTTTCTCTAATTTGTTTCTTTGTCATTTTCCAAAGTTGGGTTTTTTATTAGACTTTATTGCTTAAATTTTACTATTTCTTCCCTGCTCCTGTTTCATTACTGTTTGCTTTTATCTTTTAATTCCTTACACTTTTTGTGGATTTATCTGGTTCTTATTCTGGCTTCTTGAGTTGAAAGCTTAGCTTATTTTTCATCTCTTCTCCAAAATATGCAGCATAGGCTATAAACTTTTTTCTCTGAGCCTAGTTTGGCTACATCCTACCAGGTTTTTGAAATGCAGTGCCTTCATCATCATTTAGTTTTAAGTATTTCAGAATTTCTATTGTCATTACCTCTTTAACCCATGAATTATCCATAAGTAATTCTAGATGTAAGGATTTCAGCGTCTAGGTATAATGATTTGGGGTTTCATTTTACTGTTGGTTTCTAGTATTAATGCACCGTAATCAGTGAATGTGACCTTGTATGGTATCAGTTTTTTGAGAATGTATTGAAATTCCATTTATGATCAGTTTAAGTAAATAAACCATTTGTGTTTGAAGAGACTATATAGTCTCTCCATACAATCTCTCTTGGGTGCATACTTTTATATATCACTATGAGATCAGCCTGGTTAATTGTGGTATCTAAATCTTCTCTCTAAAAGTTATTGTTCAAATGTATCCTGATATTCAGTTTAAGAACTCATCTCTTCACTCAGTTCTTAGAAAATCTCAGCCATTATTTCTTCTTCTTTAATCTTTTCTCTCTCCATTGATCCCTCGTAGACATATGTTAGAACTTCTGTATCTAGCTTCCATATCCTAGTTTGATTTCAGCTTTGTCTATTCTACTACCTGCCCATCTCGTATTTCTTCCATTTCTTAGGCTGTAATTTGTTTCTGTTTCATAATATGTTTATTTCATTTCACAGTCTTCTTTTAGATCTGAGCATATTATTTTAAAATCCTATTATGATTGCTCTATTAACTGATTCACAGTATGTTTTTGTTCTTGTCACATTGTCTTTCCTCAGATTCTGAATAGCACTGAGCTTACCATCTCATTTTAGCATGGCTAGGTTTGTTTGGTTTTTTTTTTTAATAATTTGTATCAATTTTTTTCAGGATGGGAAGAACTTAACCCTTGCTTAAGTCTTAACAGTTTCATTAGAACACATTAAGATCTCTCTCTCTCTTAAAGTTATCTGTAACTATTCAGATAGAAAAGTCACATGATAAGTATTTTATTATGTAGTGTGTACTCCATTTGAGATTAACTCTGGCTTTTCCTATACAGTCATGCACTGCAAAATGACATTTCATTCAACAATGGCCTGCATATACCACGGTGGTCCCATAATCTGAGTACCATATGGCCTAGGTGTGTGGTAGGCTATACCATTTAGGTTTGCGCAAGTACATTCTGTGATGTTCACACAATGATGAAATTGCCTAGTGAGACATTTCTCAGAACGTATCCCTGTCGTTAAGCGACGCATGACTGTACTTAGCCTCTCTTAAATAAGTACCTAAATTAAAAAGTATCTACACAACAAGACTTTAAACACGACTAGAAACGAAGTCCAATCAATCAAATGCACAGCTACTTTTAAGTAACTTCTACATACCAAGCATTACAATGAAAGATTAAAGATGGAGAAAATAAAGGCCATTCTCTTTCAAAAGTTTAGGAATTAAGTAGGATTAAAGGATGTTTGTCGACTTTCATAGATTTGCACTTAAAACTCCAGGGACTTGGTGAAAAAGTGATAAAAGTAATTTGTAGCCTTGATAAAAACAAGAATTGTATATAAATTCACTGGCTTTGGTAGTTAGTTTGCTGCTTCCTCAAAGGGCCGCACTGAGAGCAATGCTTATTTAACTCGTGCTGTTAAGAAAAAAACAGAAGTATTTTCATCTTTCTTTGCCTGTACCTCAAAGAAAGGAAAGTACTTTAAGTTACCAATGTACAGTAATGTTTTTAAGTGCTCTGTCTATATTTATTTTAAACCACATTGGGGTTTCTTGTATCAGCAGTGTGAGTAATATCTATGCTCATTTAATTATATTTTTTACTATTTCCTATAATTACAATTATTGTAGCTTTGCATTTAAGATGTTATTTTAAAACTCAAACCAAAAATGCAATCCAGAATTATAACCCTGTCACTCTGAAGACAGTGAAGCTTCCCTTTGAAGTCATTAGGGCAGGAAGGAAAACAGAGTTAAAGCTTGAATATGCGTCAGTTCTGGGGAATGATGGCAACACAAAAGCCTTCCATGGGACTTTAAGAAATTAAAACTTTAGAAGTGAATGAGAAAATAAAGTAGGAAAAAAACCCCCACAGTCTGAAGAAACGAGGGCAATGAGTGCAGGAGTATTTACTGTGAAAACCAGTGGGAGGCAGTGTTAACCAGGAGGATTAGACAGATCTGGATCTGACTATGGCCAGGGCCAGCCTCCTGGCTTGCCACCTGTGCAGTTTTGTAGGGCAGGCCTCATGCTTTGATGGGTTCCCTACTCAGAAGGGTGCTGCACTTAGTTTCATGCTCTGCTGTTGCATCTGGAAATTCTTAATAATTTTTGAATTTTACACTGGACTCTAAAAATTATGTAGCTGTTCCTGTCCCTGCCCCTTACTAACTGTGTGTGTATACAAGTTCTATTACTTAGCTTCACTCTGCGTATTTTCTCATATATGAAGTAGAGATCCTGAAATTACCTTCCTAGTGGGGTAATTCTGAAGATTAAATGAAAAACTGAATTAGTGATGATTTGTGAGTATCTTTGCAGCAGGTGGTATAGTCTAAATATTTCTGTGTCTCCTATAGAGCATCTCCACAGTCTTCAGACTCTTTGATCTCAGGACCAAATAAAAAATATTGAGGACCCCCAAAGAGCTTTTGCTTATTTGGGCTATATCTATCAATATTTACTGTATCAGAAATTAAAACTGAGAAAATGTTAAAACAAAAAACCATGCAAACGTACATTCTATTAGCCATCAGAGTGAGGATGTCATCCCATGTCATGTAGCTCTGGAAAACTACTGTACAAATGAAAGTGAACAAGGCAAGTAGTAGCTTTATATTATTATGAAAGTAGTTTTGCCCTCTTGGTTCTCCTGGAAGGGCCTTGGAGACCTTCCTACCATCCAGGGGTCTTCAGATCACACTCTGAAAACTGTTAAATGAAATTAGCCTACTGTGATATCCAATAGGGTAGAGAGAGGTATCTCCAGAGTGAATAATTAACATTAGGTGTTGGCACAGGAAACTATTCTTCCTGCTGTGAGTAAGGTCTGATCTACTATTGTCTCATAAGGCTGTATAAGAACCATGCCTATGCTCCACTCTGCTTCTGTAGGAAGATACGAGGTCAGTCTCTGAACAGAATCGTCTTGAAGAGATGAATGTAGGATGCTGAGAATAAAGCAGTTTGCTTTTAAGCTGTGCCTGTCCTCACATAGAATCAGTTTACTTTTTGGTGAGGAATTTTATCCTTACGTCATTTATCCAGAAACTTTGTCCACCTGGCACACAGCTGAGAACCCTAAAAGTAGGTGTTAAAAAGATCTCTATGAAGACCACACAGATATCATGAAGTTTGTGCACTAAAAGTTCAACTCGTTGACTTACAGTGAAGTACTGAGGCCTTCTCTCCAAGCCTGTTCATTTCCACTTTTGACAGAGCTTAAAAAACTTTGTAAACTGGTTTTATAGTTCACAGGAGAGTTTAAGCAGGCAAAGTGACAATAAAGAAAATAAAAAGCACGGCACAAGACTCTTTATATAGCGGTATATAGCCTTAACAATTTGTAGGTCATTACCATTTGAAGCACAGCACACATTCATGCCAATATTTATCCAGCACCTATTATGTGCCAGACACTGGCCTTCACCCCATGGAGACTGGGATGAATAAGTTACCACTGCTGGTCTCACCAATGTGGGAGTGACGGTCACATAAACAAGTAGGTACAATGTGATATGATAAACAGGAATGGCATAGGTAAGGATGTAATGTTTGTTGATGATTTTGATGATCATCTCTGGGATGAGTCAGAGACAGTTTCAAACAGAGTGACTTTTACAGTGTATGTTGAACAGAAGGGCACTTTCAGGGGCAAGGTGGTTTGTAGGAAGTATTCCAATGGAAGACTGGATGATAGCCAGAAAAGTAAACATAGGCCAGACTGTAAAAGAATTTGAAAAATGTACTGAAAGAATGGGTAGCATCAACAAGACTTGGTGGCCAGTTAGATGTGGGGGTGAGGGGGCACACACAAGGAACTCTCATGTGTTTCTGGTTTGTACAACTAAGTAGATGGGTGCAGACTAGAAGATGATGAGTTTGGTTTTGTGTGTGTGTGTGAGAAAGAGTGGCCCTGAGCCAACATCTGTTGCCAATCTTCCTCTTTTTGCTTGAGGAAGATTGTCACTGAGCTAGCATCTGTGCCAATTTTCCTCTATTTTATGTGGGATGCTACCACAGTGTGGCTTGACGAGTGGTGCTAGGTCCACGCCCAGGATCCAAACCTGCAAACCCTGGGCTGCTGAAGTAGAGTGTGCATACTTAACCACCATGTCACCAGGCCCCATGAGTTTGGTTTTGGGCAAGCTAAATTTGAGGTGTTTGTATGCCATCAGGAAGGGATAGTTAAAGGTACCAAAATTAGGTAAGAGGAAAGTGAATGGTAACAGGCATTCAGAGTATTGCATTAGAGCTAGCAACAGTTTAAAAATATTGAAGTTGTTCTTGAGTAATGTTAACAAGTAATTTCTATTATTTTTAAGGAATCACTTATGTCCTAAGTGACATGGTGGGTAAATGAATGAACACATTTCTTTAGGTGGCTTTTAATCCAGCTCACCTACATGATATTTGGAGATCCACTAGTTTAGGACTACTTTTCTTTTCTCTTATTTAGGCCTAAGAACAGCTATCTTTGATTAATTCCAGAGGTGAGATATTCAGCATGTGGTATAAAATAAAAACCACTGAATGAGACAAATATACCCGAAAGCTGAGTATAGATAAATAAATCAGTTTCCCTCTTCCCTTACCATGAAATACATGATTAGCTGCATTACTGACTTTAGGACAAAATTCCTTGGAGCACCATCGTAACAGCCAAATCAGTCACAGAACTCGGGCAGCAATGTTAGGATTTCGCCTGAATTATTAAGCGATGGTAAAACCCGGAAGTTATTTTAAAAGCTGATCCAGATTAGTGGATAAAAACTCTAGAAGCAGCCCTAACTTTATGCTATAACTGCCTACCCTAAAGTTTCACAAACCAGTAGCAACTACCCAGTTATTTTGAGGCTGTCTGTGCTATTTAAACACTGCTGGTGGTTGTCACATTTCCAGGGACCTTACTTAGTGTGCTATTTAACTAAAGCTTCGACTATAATGCTCTTCTAATCTTAATTCTTAATCTAATTAAGAGCCAGGTCAATATTTAAAATAGTTACTATTTCCCAAGAAAGCAGCCAGTAATATGGCTTACTTCAAATACGAGAGTACTACTGATTGGAGGTGAAGGTGCTGACCTCAGCTGAAAGTCTTTGTGCACTTCCTGTTACAGCGTTAATTCAAGGAAAATAAAACCCTTAACAATGAGCTTTACTTTCAAATTTATTAAGATACATGTGACTGGAGTAGTTGGTAATTTAATGAATATAATGGGTGCATTGAGAAGTTGCTGACCAAGGGAGCTAGCTACCTTGGAACCAAAATAGAAATGAGGATGTACAATTGGTGCCACATTGGCTAAAGGTTTGTGAGACTGGATTGCAGCTATGAAGCTTGACTCCAAATATTTACATACCATAAGGTATATCAGCGACCCTTTTCCCTCCTACTAAAGTGGAAAGGGGCTGGGTTTGAACATCATTTGGACCCTTGGAAGCTCTGAGCCAGGAGCAAGTTATTTGTTCTCTTTGAGATTCATATTTTTCACCTTTAAATCCCAAAGACAGTACTGTAATCTTCAAAACACATTGTAAACTCTAAATATTATCATTAGTAAAGTAAAATTTTCACTACTGATTAACTAAACCATATTTAAAAAGGTTTATCCCATATTAAGTGTTTGCTGAAATTCAATGTAAGGATTTTTAAATAAATGTAACTATTTAATTAATGTAAATAGTTAATTGATAATTTAATTAACTTTAATTAATTTGTGTTATTGAAACATAAAACCACAGAAAGCATGCAAATCTACTTTTGTAGGGTCACATGGTACTTTCACCTTTCTGGAACAAACACTCTAGGAGAACCTGAAGCCTTGGAAGGGTTTGACACATTAAAAGGCAAACAGAACCACAACATCTTACACATGTACACATTAGAAAAAACATGCAATTGTCACAAGCTGAGAGAGGGAGTAGGTTTTTTAAAATCTGCCTTCGCTTTCCACTACCATAGCAATGAAACAAGAAAAATGTCTCAGTTTAAAAATTAAGAAACAGATACATACTCATCATGAACAATGGTGGGGCCGTCTCTTGTTAAGGCCTCTTCCTTGATGACGTTAATAAGTTCAAAGGTACTGCTTATGGGGGCATCTGGGTTAGGCCATTTGGGACACTGAAAATGCCGAACTTCTAGGACGTAGTCATCCTACAAGCAGGACAACATGAGTCACATCCCATCCTTTGTTTCATTGTATCTATAATCTAATGACTAGAACTTGCTCTGGAGAAAGTATATATTACAGGTAACTAAAGAGTACCAGATTAACCAAACTGCGGCGAGTCAGAAGAAACATACTAGGGAGGTCTGCTCGCCATTCAAAAATGACCAGGTCATGACTATGAAATAGTAGAATCCTATTTTGTTCAGGCAAAAATTTCAAGTGACAATAAATTATAAGAGACTTTATACCCTACTTTACCTTCTTATCTATAAAATTAAAGGAAAAAAAAGGAAAGGGGTTAGCTCATCATTTAAATTACTAATATAAGATGGGCCGTCTCTGACCCACTCTACAGGAAGGCAGTTATGACACATCAAAATGTTGTTTACTAAAAAAAAAGTCAATAGTATCATCTCTGCAACACATTGCAAGGTTTACATTTCTGATGGCAAAGAAAATATTGAGCCCTACTATATTGTTTTTATAATTAGGTCAACAGACCTATTTGTATGCATGCTCAATCGGAGGAATGGTTACATTTCATCTACGCAGTTGGAAAGAGCAAATATTTGAAGGAAGAAAGAAGGGAAGTGTATGTATTTAAAATCAAGTCACACTCAAATGCCTGGGCCTGTCTCGAGGGTGGTGAATTACTTCATTATTACTTAGAAGGATGATCCAGGGCCCACGTTTGCTTATTACTGAGGAACTGAGGTTTAGGTTACCTGTGTAGCTTCAAGGATAAAGTCATGGATGATAATTTGTTCTTCATTAGAGAGGCACAGTCTGTCTTTGCTGATAAGGGTGACGGTAAAGGCCTCACAGTTCATGGATTCTTCTCGACTTGGCCAGTACACAAACTCATCTTCTGCCTATGGGAACCACAACAAATTCCTCTGCAGTGCTGTCAAACATTTGATTTTGAATTTTCTTGCAAAATGATTTATGTTTGCCATTTCCCATACCTCTCAAATCATCTTTTAAATGAGTTCACAGAATTATAGCCCCATCTAATCATGCCAAGTTTGACTATTGTATTCTATTGTAAAATATACTGCATAACCATTTCCTAGCACCTCTCATCTATGTCACCATAACAACCAAAAAACCCTCCCTCTAGAGGGGATGTATTACCCCCAGCTGAGAAGTGCTCTGTAATAGAATTGTCATAGTAAAAAAGGAGACAGGATCTAGATCAAATAATTTTAATTTATTATTTCACAATTGCTTAAGCAACTAAGCCACGCTAATTGTTATTTCCTATGGATTATGTTAACAGTTCCACAGTTGTTTAGCATTTTGCAAAGGACTTTCATAAGCATTATCTTATTTTATTTTTACAATACGCTAGTGAGGCTAGGGATTTTTATCATCTGTCTTTACAGATGAGGACACCAAGGCTCAGAGAGGTCCAAAAATTGCCTAAAATCACACTGCTAATAAATGGTAAGGGATAGAACCTTTTTTTTTTTTTTCTTTTAGGAAGAGTGACCCTTCCTCTTTTTGCTTGAGGAAGATTGTTGCTGAGCCAACATCTGTGCCAATCTTCCTCTATTTTATGTGGGATGCTGCCACAGTGTGGCTTGACGAGTGGTGCTAGGTCCGCGCCTGGGATCCGAACCTGTGAGCCCCAGGCCACTGAAGTGGAAGTGGAGTGCCTGAACTTAACCGCTATGTCATTAGCCTGGCCTGGGATAGAACCTTTTGGGAAAGAAGTACGTAAATATGCACATAACTACAAAGTACCCTTTAAAAGAAAAGTTAATCTGTCAATGTGAGGTTTCAAAAGGGGCTAACAGAAAGTCTTTCAGCCTTGAATCAGGCAAGCTTTAAATGTTCATCTATTTTAAGATTAAGCATAAATATTCAGGCTTGGTACTTGAATTCTATCCCTGAAAACTGTGGAGGCCTAAGAAAAAGTTAATCATTGCGTAGGCTGGAGATTTTGTGAGTAATACAATGATTATGACAATAAGCACTCCCCCCACCTCTTTTTCTGATCAGCTCAAATGGCAAACTACAGTTTGCCTGTAAAATATAGATTTCTATGGGCATTTTCCTGAAAATGCTTAGATACTACTAGTGAAGTCAGAAATAATTCTGAATAATGTTCAAAACAAAGAAGGTTTTGTTTAATCTTACATTGTTGCATTAGAAATGAGCCAACAGTCCAATAAGACTTATCACCCTTTCAAGTTTCAATATAGCTTATTGCCAAGTACATTTTTATTTTTAAAGCTCAGCATAAGGGGAAACAGATTAGCAATTGGGTTTAGTCTATACAAAAGAAGTCTGTAACTGTCATGGGTTTTAATACATTTTGTCCAAGGAAATGGAAGTGGGACCCTTGTAACAGATACTAAAGACAAGCTAATGATGGACAAGGCCTCTAAATGTAACCAATATGCACAGATTAAGCATAGGATTTAGGGTTGGATGTGATCCTGAATAAATTAATCTTTCTGAGCCTTAATTTCCATATCTGAAAAGTGGGACTAATAAAATTACGTACCTCAAAGAAATTAACATGAACAGGAAATTATCAAATTGGTCTAATGACTGCCAAAAGTATTTTACAAGAAAGGGAGAAAAAACTTGAATACAGATAGTAAACTAGGGAATAACTGATCATCTTGAAAGACTAAGAAAAATAAATGCTACTTCTTAATTCAGTAGGCACTCCAGTCTCATGGTTATTTTACTTCCAAATATATTTATAGGTCAAAGATGCCTAGGCCTCTATAACAGTGCTTTCTGAGTTAGGAACCAGTGACTTTTGGGCTATTCACAGAATTGTGGTCTTGTAAAGTTATAGTAGTAGTAAGTAATAAAACAAACAAAAGAATACAGAGACATTATCTTTGGAAAAACCGTACTAAAGAATCTGACTTTTGACCCCGGAGCTGAAAGTACAGACATGTATGATACCAGCCTAGCCTCCCTGGGCCTCAGCAACACTGAGATGACATGTTCCAGGGCAGTTTCTGTATCCTCACGGTCTGCAGAACATGTATCAACTTATTTGGTCCAGTATCCCCCCCAGCCTCCCCATACAAATGAGCTTGTGGGTAGATGCTTTTGGTGACTGTCCTCTGTTAAGTGACAATAATAAAATACTGACTCATCCAACAAATGAACGTTTTAACAACCCTAAATGCTCCAATTTCCACATGCCAAACAGAATAGACCCTTATTGCCAGCTAATTTGAAAATTTACACTCCAGTTTTTAGCTTAAGATTCTCAACTGTGTTGCCATTCTATCATACAGAAGCAATCTTGGTACTCTGAAGCTGGAGCAAAATGCGACAAAGTGAAGAAGTTCCTACTGACTGGGCACACAGTCAAATGCATGTCATCAAGACTAGGGGTTCAATCACATGCTGTTCTTTCTCGAGTAAAAAACTCACTAATCTGACACACATGGAGGCAGATCCTCATTGTTTTTTGTTTTTGTTTTTACTTTGTGGGCTAATGTGTCCTCATAGTAGCTTTTGAAGACCCAGCTAATTCTGAAACTTAAAAATGCAGTGAGATCTAAGCACAAACATTTAAGTTTATTTTTATAAACTTGCTCGCCCTTCTCCTCTATAGTCTAGAGACCTCAATAGGAAGTACGAAAGGGAAGAGAAAGAGGTAGTAGCTTAGTCAAGGTCTGAAAAAGCAGCTTTAAGTTGGAACAAAACAGCCTTTCCTTATCTCCTTCCCTGTAATAGATCTGTCTTGCCTATGGAATGGTGAAAAATAATGATACATTATTAGTACTTCTGATACAGTTTTTTGGGCTCCAATTATTTGTGTATACCCTTGGGCAAGTCACTTCCTTCAGTTTTCTCAGCTATTAAATAAGATGATAACAGTACTATGTTATAAAATTGTAGAGAGGATTAAATGAATTAATACATAGAGTAAACACAGTTACATACTCAAATGTTAGCTGCTATTATTATTTATTTTTCAAAAGTGCCATATAGCAACTAAAAGGTCACGTTAAGGTCATACATTAATGAGGTTTCTAAAAGGTTCTTTTTCAAAACGTTCTTCCACACTGTCATGTAGAATACAACTGAGGCGTGCTATCACCAGAATCAGAGACTCAAACAATGGAACTGATAAGGACAGTAACTGTGAGACTACGAAAGGAATCTGCACAGACGTAAAGATGAGAAGTCTAAATTCCCTCCCCAGCATATACAGACACTGTAGCCCTGTGGCGAGGTATCAAAGTAATTTATGCTTATGGCCTCACAGGCTCATTAATATATAGCAGATGTGCTTTACTTACCAAGCTCTGGTTGTCTGGCAGCATGACAATGATCTGTGCATTATGATCCCAAATCATTCGCCAGAAATCTTTCGTAGTATGTGGCAGAGGATGCTGTGTTATAATAAATTCATTGCTCCTATAATAGCCCTTCAGTTAGGAAGACAAAAAATCAGCGATTATGAACGTTTTATTCTAACTTTGTGTAGTGAAACATTCATGAAATAAGACAACATTGTTTTGACGACACTAAAATAATTGAAAAAGCATTTAGTACGTTTGGCTAATTTTTAGATGTACTTCTGCTAACATGTGTAGACAATTTTCTCTCCATGTGCAATTCACTTCTGGTTACCCCTGCTGTTTGTACTTAATAGTAATTTCAACATTTATTCAAAGACTAGATGGGTGAAATTAACAATAAAATTAATTCCTTAACAAGCATTCTGCTTAATGTAAGTTTTTGTACGCAACTGATTAGGGGTCTTTTGTTAGAGGTTTCCAGATATGGAAATCTCTATAATTTTGCTATTACACATGGAGAACTTATTTGAAAAATGAAATCAGTCGCATAGGTGGTATCTGCTGTTTAGCACCTTTCAGCTTAATTGACTTTATTTATAATTAACTGTTGATTCTCACCATGATATAAGAAGCATTAATGTAATCTGTTCCTTTCATTCCAGGCAACGGTGCAAGACCCACTCGAGCACGCTCAGCTATCATATGGAAGAAACAAAAACACCACATATGCCTTATTATACACACACAACCGACAGCGCTTCCTGAGATTTACTTGGTGAGTAATCTATCCCCCGGCACCCCTTTCTTTTTAAGACTTACCTATATTTTTAGTAAAGCTAAAGTGTTATCAGCTAAGGCAGAATGTAAAATGAAATTTGCTGCACATCCCAGAAGGACACAGGCATTAGAGGAATAAAATTTTACTGTGGGAGAGGTTTTCACAGCAGATCACTAAGAGAACACTCTGAGCAGAGATGACAGAGGGTTTCAGACAATTTTTGACCCTGGTTTGATATTCCTACAATTATACCAACATACTGTACTTTGCTCTTTTGCCATCCCCTTATCCATATCTTTCTCCCCATAAAGGGCTTAGAAAACAGTGACCTTTTTCAGTAGAGATAATCTCTCCAATGATCACTCATGCCTGTGTCTACAGCGCACACATAGTAGCCCCTGCTGTGTCCCAAGTTATTTATACAAAGGTCACCACCTGTCAACAGTACTTTGATCTCAACAGCCAGAGTACTTTGACAATGTAGGTCTAGTTGTTCAGATTAATCTGGGACTCTAAGTTTTAAAGAAGTGTTAGTGCCACAGTGATAAGGGCTTTACGTTTTTTTAAGTTAAGATATGTAGAAGTAATCTAATTCTTGAATTTTGAGGTGAACTGAAGCTAAATTTCATGTCACATAGATGCAGCAACTTGCTGGCACTGACAGCCACCCTCCCAGTTTGATCAAACTGCCTTAGTTGTACTGAGCATAACTTTTCCATTCGGTAGTAGCTCCCTCTTTACATAATACATAAAGTTCAGTGAAAAAAATGCTAACATACTCAACCAAATCAAACTGATTTTAAGATCTTACATGGCACAACTGAAGAGTTTCTGTTCTTTTCTTTGTTACACTCTTTCTGAGCACTAAAGCATTCCACATATTTTGCATTACATTGTGTGACCAGCTGAAAGAAAAGCAACATTTTAGTTTTCATTCAAAGGTATAATTGTGGATGTGTTAACTAACCTTATTGTGATAATCATTTCACAATATCTCCATATATCAAATCATTACTTTGTACACCACAAACGTAAACAATGTTAGATATAAACCAGAAGAAACAACAAAAAAACCAAAGGTATAATTGATAAAATTTGCTTGATCATCTGTCAAAAATATCAATAATCAGATTACTGATGAACAAAAACATTTCTGGGGCCGGCCCCATAGCCGAGTGGTCAAAGTTCCGTGCTCTGCTTCAGCAGCCCTGGTTCGTGGGTTCAGATCCCGGGTGCAGACCTACTCGACTCATCAGCCATGCTCTGGAGGCATCCCACATAGAAAAAGTAGAGGAAGGTTGGCACAGATGTTAGCTCAGGGCTAATCTTCCTCAAGCGAAAAAAGAGGAGGATTGGCAATGGATGTTAGTTCAGGGCAAATCTTCCTCACCAAAAAATAAATAAATAAATAAATAAAATTTCTGTATCCCAAAGAACACTTGTTTGTGTTTCAGGAGTGGTGTTTCTCTCAATTACTTTGGTTATCTTTATGCTTTTCTTATTTCTACCATCAGGCCATAGGCTTCTTGATGACAGGTACTATGTCAGCAATAGATATTTATTGAATTATTGTGGATTTTTCTGTTGATGTCACTGCCTTTGTGAATTTTTTTCTGTAATTCCTCACAGGCACATGAGACTCAAGTGGGTCTACACTAGACAAGACTGCTTTGTGGTAAAAGAGCTAATCATGTTTCTTGAACACAAAGCACTAACTGGGTTCTCAGTAAATTTCTGTTGACATGAACTGATACTGTTCTAAGGCCATTATAAATAATTAGCCCAGTAGTTTAGTTTTGTTATTCTTTCTGTTTCTATTGCTTGGTTGAACCATTTTGTCAATCCTATACTTTTGGGGGGCGCATCCATCTTAGTAGAGTGTATGGGAATGGTCTCCCCCAAATGCTTTAGTACTACTGTCAATGGCCCTGGATGTAGCTTTCAAGTTTGGGATTCCTGCTTCTTTCTTCTACTTCAGTTCTAAAGTGGCTAGTGCTTGTAAAAGAACCAATTATTTGGTTTCCAATGGAATGAACTGATTTCTTCGGTGAATTTTTTTTAAAGTATGTGTAAACAAATATTGCAGAAATAGAAAAGAAAGGCAGAATTTAAGAAATGTTGGTACTTAATATTTTTTAAGAATTCATTTTAAACATAAAATGAGACACTATGTCCTCACTATGAATTACGTCAGATGGTTTTTAGAGTAGTTTGGATGTTATAGAAGGAGAGCTAGGAATTTAAAATTGTTTTGACTGAACTCAGTGAAATTAATCTACTTTTCACTTCGTATTACTTGTTATAATTTGCTTGGCAGTCTCATTTCTTTAGCTGAGATTCAAATGAAGGCTTCAGAGTCTACAGAAAATTTTACCATGAAAACTAAAACTGCACAGATTCATCTTACTCTTTCCATCTTGACACAAAATGAGAAATTACATATAGAACAATGGGCAAAAAAATAGAATTTAAAAGACTAATGAGAGACTAATAAATTAGAAAGCACTTAGTAATTGGAGAGAGAGATAACATTTGAAAGTTATAATAAATCCTCTGAAATAACTGAGTTTTTCTCATCTTAATTACTTTAATAGTCCTTACAGTCTTTTTTCACCTTTATTTCAGTCAATTCCATATAAACCTTAACTGCCTATAAACTTCATCTTCCTATCAAAGAAAAAGAACAACCATGTAGGAAAAGTTAACTTTTGTCTAATATTCTTTAGTAACTCTTTTTTAGTTTCTAGATTATCTGTTAGGATAGTCTTTCAAATAGCTTTATTTTTAGGACAATATGCCAACAAATAACCATTCTTAATAAGGATAAGGTAGATTAGTTCAGAAAAAATACAGAGAATATTTTTTAAACTGGAACAACTGACTCAAAGCATTGTCATTGTGGCCAGGGGCTGATATTTATGTTCAGAAAAAGTCATGAATTGCTCAGAAGCAAATACAAAGCACTATGCCATCTACTTGGATACCAACAATTCATACATACGTCAAAACTTTATTTCCTTCACATTATGATAGAGGAGTATAAATAGTAATCCATTTCAGTCTATACAAACTCAACACATTTCTTTACTTCCTTGTTTCCATTTTTTTTTTAACCAAAGAAACGTATTCAAAGCACTACCTTGAATTGTTTTTCCAGTCGTGTCTTTCCTCCTACTCCTGGTATGAGGATGCTGTTAACATAGCTATGCAGCTGATTTGAAGATACTTCAGTCTCCTTTCCAAGAATGGCTTCCAGCAAGGCATCATGGATGAAAATGTACTGCTCCTAAAAGGCACATTAGATGGTAGTCACTGAGGAGAGCTGTTAGAGGGTAGCCACCTCTATCCTGGTTCATGAAATCTACCTTAGATTAACTCTGCCTCTAACAGGGACCTCCAGTGAATTTCTTCGAGCATTTATAGCTAGGTGGTTTACTCTAAGACTCGCTTATTCATCATAACTTATTCTAGGGTACAGTCTGTGCTGATTTTAGCTCTGTATTCCATACCATGCCCAAAATAGTAGGTTCAACGCAGCAAGCCATGGAGAAATGTGTGTTCAATGAAGGGCTCTAGAACCATTCTCTCATATGTATTTCTCAGGCCAGACAACATGTTTAACTCCTCATAGCATCAAACACAGCCTAGCTACAACAGTATCTGCTTCAAAAGTGCCTGTGTAGTTACTGAGAAATCTAAATTTAAGATCCACACAGAAATGGTAAACTATGAGTCAAAGAATAGTATCAAGGTTAGGAGATCTTCTAATACAAACCTGTACATGCTTTCATGCCCTAAGAGAATGAATCTGGCTCCTCAGTATCATTCAGCTTTCAGTTAAAGCATGTGCTAGAACCTCATGAAAGCGCTGGCAGCTATTCCTTACCTCAGTCTGGACGAGGTAGTTACGCTGTGTCCTGATATGCTTCAGGAATCCCAGGACGTTAACTGTGCTTTTGTCTTTTATCTGTTGCAGCATGCTGTCTATTACAATGTAGGTGCCTGTCCTGCCCACACCAGCACTGGAAGAAATGCAGACACTCAACTAGTACCGTTTGCTTTTAACTGTGGACTGGAAAAATTACGATCTAAATATCTAATGAGCTTAGAAATAACCCTGTTGTGTAGATAACCTAGTGGAGTTGACATAGGTTATTCATTATGGATAGTATCCAAAAACTTTATCAGGACTTTTCCCCCTCAGGAGTCTTGATGGAGAGCAAAGACTGCCTTTATCCCAGAGGAGCTGGAGACAGATGTTATATATTTGCTTTCTCGGCCTCCCTTGCTGCTCAAGGTCAGTGATGCAAGAGACTGAGAGGTGTCTCTCCTGGCAGCAGCTGTCTCCACCCAGAACCACACTGACAGAGTCATTGTGTCGTTTTCCTTGCTGTTTAGCCATGTGCCTGGTTCTCCAACTCTGCCAGTGACTCTGGGAGTACCCATTATCCTTTGAATAAACTTCATTCTGCACAACTCCCCCCAGTCTGCCCAGTATGAGAAAGTTCCCATTTAAAGGGATGCTTTCTTTTAGTAATCCAGGTATAGAATAAGAATGCTACATCTGGAAAATTTGTTCTCTGATTCACATTTTTAAATTGTATTAAACTAAAATACTCAGGAAGATCTAAGTTCTGTAGTACTGAATAACAAGCTTCTTTTGGCAGAATCCCCCAGCAGGTTCCCCATCTCACACAACTCCACTGACACCTAAGCTCTTTGATAGACTTCCATCTGTTTTTTTAATGATTCCTAAATGGGTTAGCAAAACTGTAGAGTTCTCATGGGATTTTAAACAGAAGATGGGTTCCAATTTCTGCAACATCCCAAAAGATGCGCTTAGAAAACGCTGTGCAGCCATGCAACATAAATCATAGAATGAGCAACATCCATTTGAATACCAAAGTGAAAAAAAAAAAAGCCAAAAATGCAATTACAAATGAAACAAAACAAAAAGCATTTTTAAACAACCAACTAAGGTTGTTTAAGGTAGTTAAGGAGAGAAAATAGGCTTTACAGAAGGCTTTCCCAGTGCTTTTTAAAAGGTATTTTATATAGTGTGTATACACTAAAATTCTGAAAATAAAATTTATACATACTATAAATATTATTTAGAGGAACCCTACAGAAAAACCATATACAAAAACTTGAAATCTCTAGTGCAGAAAGCTCTAAAGTTCTGTTTAAAGTCAGATTTTTATATATTAAGAGCAGCCTACAATTTCCCTATAAACAATGGGGATTTTATTAATAACAAGATGATGTATAAACCAGAGATTAGGGCCAGCCATGGTGGCCTAGTGGTTAAGTTCAGCACACTCCGCTTCAGTGGCCTGAGTTCAGTTCCTGGGCACAGACCTACACCACTCTATTAGCAGCCATGCTGTGCTGGTGGTCCACATACTAAAAAACAGAGGAAGATTGGCACGGATGTTAGCTCAGGGTGAATCTTTCTCAGGCAAAAAAAAAAAACCAAACAACCCTAGAGATTAATCCTCTAAAAGATTTTATTTTACCCTTAGAGACAGATGCTGTTTTGTTTTTTTTTTGAGGAAGATTAGCCCTGAGCTAACTACTGCCAGTCCTCCTCTTTTTGCTGAGGAAGACTTCCCCTGAGCTAACATCCGTGCCCATCTTCTTCTACTTTATATGTGGGACGCCTACCACAGCATGGCGTGCCAAGCGGTGCCATGTCCGCACCCGGGATCCAAACCAGTGAACCCCGGGCCGCCAAGAAGCGGAACGTGCGCACTTAACTGCTGCACCACCGGGCCGGCCCAGAAGCAGATGATTTCTTAATATTATGGGAATATAGTTACTTTACATAACCCTAACAGGTCGTATTTGTCCCACTTTTCAGTGGAAGACTCAGTTTCTAAATCAAACGAAGCAGTAGCAGAGCCACAGTGGTCCAAGTTCAGAAAGCCCAAACCCCATGCTCTGCCCACTTCAAATGTCGAATCCCAGGCAGAAGAAAGAGAAAGACACCAGCCCTACCTGCAGTGCACCAACACAGGGCCCATTTCTGGCGTCCGGGCTGCTGAGGATCTCCTCACAAAGGTCAAGACCGGGAGGGCGTACTCGGGAACTCCCATGTCAGGCCACTGCGTGTAGTGGTACTGGATCACTACCCTTTCATTCTGACGACCCTTGGGATTTCCCTTCTGACCCTATGAGAAAAGTGAAAAAAGATGTCTTTGGGCGGAAAGTGGGCATTCTGGGTAACAATAATGTAAAGATGTCAGGAAACACAACCTCTTCACCTCATACGCCCTAATTACTGTTCCTGTGCTAGGTTATTTCCTCTTTGTGGCCGTCTCATGCAGTAAATGGAGACGTTACCAGCTGCATGGGAAGCATCAGACATCTCTTAGAAGAGAAAATGTTTTAAGATTGTACCAAGAATGAATGTTTAATATCAGTGTTTTGAATTTGGAACCATCCAAAGCATTTTGTAAATTGCCCACAGGGCCTCCATTTCCTGACTTCTTGCCCCAACTCCAGAAGGCCTCAGTGCTTTGTTTTCATCTGACCTTCGCCCTGACTCCCATTCTTTCTCCACTGTCCAGGTTGGACCTTCAGAAGCCCAGTGCTGGCTGCTGCTGTACACTCTCCAGGAATTGTGGGGAAAATCCTACGTAACAAATGATTCTCAGTCTCTAGAGTCAAAGGCAACAATACATTTACCTGTCACTTTCATAAATGAATTTGTTAGAGCAGTTTTCCTTTAAGGGGCTGAACTTCTTACATTTTAACTACTTTGGATGAAAAATTTCCCCAAGTAGATCATTTGCTGTGATGTGTTTTTTCTTATTATCAATACCTCTAAAATTTTAAACTTTTTTTTGATGACTCAGGGTCATTAATCAATCAATACGGAAGCTTCTCAGCTGTTTGGCCCTTGGTACAAAGGCCCTGGATGGCTTTGATTTCTTAATTCTTCTGTTAACTCTCTTTTTCCTATTTCTTTCTCATTTTCAGTTACTACTTTTTCCTCTGGTCAGTGTACAAAACACATGAAGCTCCTATTTGACCTCCTCCTCTGACTTAAGCTGCTTCTAAAACAAGAGTAAGTGGGCCATGGTCAAGTACCTGAAGGGTTTCCATGAGCAATGGGCTTTGTAAGTATAAACCGGTTATTGGTTGGCTTGAGCCAACTAACAGCTCTCTTATAGAGAATACAGATAAATACAGTGGCACTGACTTTTATATACTTCTGCCAATCTTGGAAAAAACTATACATAGAAAGGACTGTTAACCTGGGATCACAAGTGGGCTTCAGAGCCACTGAAACTGTAGATAAAAACGTGAGTAAATATGAATTCTTCTGGGGCAAGGGGGCTACAGTTTTATCACATTCTCAAAGATGTCCAAGACTCAAAAATAAAAGAACTTTTGCTACAAACCACTGACATACCTCAGCCTCTGCAGAGTAACACTTTATGTTTTTCTTAATGAGCATCTCTCTAGAGTTCATAGTACTGCTGTAATGATCTAAGAGTCTTGATGGGACAGTGGAATTTGAAAAAAGAGAAACAGAATGTGAAAGCAGCATTTCCACCAGGTGTGGCTCTCAGGATGTTAACAGTTCTACAGCAAAGGGTCTTGTTGTTAAGTCACGTTAGGAAACACTAGGCAGAACAAAGTTTTAGAGGTGTCGTCACTCCAGCACTTTGGCCACTTGTGTTCCTTGTAATTTCTAAAAGGGGAGACATATTATATAGCATTCATTTCCCATAGTTACTGAATAGCAGAATCTGATTTTTGCAAGCATCTTGCATGACTAGTATTCCTTGGAACACACTTTGGGAAACAATGCTTTAAAGCTGTCAGAAAATTGGAATTAAAAAGTTAAACCAACAAACAGATGCTGCCATATTTGCTGGTTACCAAAACCCAAGAGGACCTTTTTTTTTATTAAAAGAAGCCTTCTTTAGGAAGAGATTAAAGAACGCAATCAGGCCAGTTAAATTCTATTATGTGCTTTGCCAATATCTTTCACACCATATATTGATGTCAATCAAAAGACTTGTGAAAAAATGTTTTAAAAATACATTTTAAACCAAGTTGGTTATGAGAATTGGCCTTGGCTGTACAGTAATTTTCATACAAGTTCAAAAAGAGATGCCCTGGCAGCCCACCCAATTCCTTCAATACCTTTTTCACTTTTGTATTTCTGACTGAAAAACGACGAACAGTATAGCAGGCATGTACTTTTGTGCTCTTCAGTGTGACAATGATGTTTCCATACTCCTCACTATTCTCTGTTGGCCAATACTGATCACATTTCCGCTGCAAAAAGTTAAAAAGTTATAAATTATATCTGCAATTTATGCCCCAATTCTACTGTTGATAACGTGATTTCAAACGACAGAGTCAAAACACAGGTAATATTGCCATGTAGTTGACTGAAAAAGGAACACAGAGGATGAATTGCTTACAGGCAGACATGACCTCTGATGAAGTTAATCTTGGGATAATTTGGGGCAAGATCATTTGAGTAATGGGCCTCGTATTAGATCATCTTTCAACACATGATGTACTTGAAAGAGGGCCTAAGAAAGATGTTTGTTTGACCTGTAAGAAATGTGGGTAGGATATGTTATAAAGGGAGTTTAAGTATCATTTGGAGGTTAGGCTGCATTCACAGTTACAAGAAAGTCTTTTGCAACTGTGAAAATCTTCGTGTTACAACCTGGGTCATCAAGGCAAAATGGATTCTACAGTCAAAGTGAACTGACAGTGATTCTGAGCAACGAACCTGAGGCGGATCCCTTATTCCAGCCTAAATTAGCATCATCTAATGTAAGCTCATAATCCAATACATTCCAAAATATTAATCATCATCTTAAAAAAAGGTCCTATTAACGATGGTCAAGTGTTTAAGCAGTCTTTACTTCCCCCAATCTGAACTATTTGTAGTTCCTGGACTATTCTGTGTCTCTTCCAACTTCCCTGCTTTTGTTCTTTCTATCCCCTATACTTGGAATGTCCTTCCTTATCTTTTCATCCTGTGTAACACCTCCTCCCCCTCATCGTTCAAATCTCATCTCAAATATTAGCTCCTTTACAAAATCTCTGTAGTGCAGGATGCATTCATCCATTTTGCAGCATTCCCCTAATATCCTATTCATCTCTATCATCACATTTAATCTACTCTGGTAAGTGCTTAGCTCTCTTTCTCATCAGATCACAAGTAAGGTGAGGGCAGAGAGAACACTTTTCATTTCCCTAACTCTTTATATCTGGCCAAGTTCCTACCCTAAAGCAGGTACTCCATAAATATTTTTTTGAATGAAGGTACATGATTAAGATATTAAGCCAAGAGGCTCTTACTCTTCCTTTTTCCACAAGATTCGTAATCATGACAATGATTCCAGTGTTTTGTTCCCAAATCATCCTCCAGAAATCTTCAAATGTAGACTTTAAAGGTCCCTGGGTGGCGATGTAGGCTTTCGCTTTGTTGTAACCCTTCAAAGATGACACAGCACAAAGTAAGATGAAAGCAGTATCACAGACCACTTAATAATTCAAGTGCCTTCCATACTGAATAGGCTGTTTTTAGTGAAAGCTCTGTGCGGTATCAGAACACATTCACACAGTCTCTGTGGCACTCTTCAATGATCAGAAACAGGTTTATAAAAACATTTCTGACTTACATCGACATAGTTTGCATTAATGTAGTCGCTGTGCTTAGAGTCTTTTCCTGGTAAAGGTCTTAACTTCACCCTACTGTGATCATCTATAGAGAATAAGAAAAAAAAAAAACAAAAAACAAAATGTATAATTCAAAAACTAGCAGCATTCTAAAGCACAAAACAAGGCAAATGCAATGTGGCATCTCCCAGAGTGCCCCCAGAAAGCTTCTGGCAGAAGAGCAACTGAAAACTCAAAGACACAGCATTCAAACCCATCTCAAAACACAGGGACACTGCTGTCTTGTGCTCTGACCAGTGCATGCCCAAGAAATGCAAACTGAGATCCTTATTAGTTCATGTGAAACAACTGCCAGTTGCGACCCTCCAAAATTTCCTTGTTCTATATTTTAAAACCAATTTCAAAGGCTTTTGATTACCTATGCCCCCACTCCCTGTTAATACAAATATAAAAGGGTGATTGTTATATTGAGTCCAGAACGTCTATTTTCAGGAGATTGCATTGCTAAATTCAGTCGGACTCCCTGCCACCCCAACATAACCTATGTAATTGAGGGAACCAGAGCTGCTTCTAAGAGTCATCTCATCACAGGAATCTGAAGTCAATGATCAGATTTTAGGATTTACTTAACCTTAGTTTATGAACAAAAGGCAGGTGGTATATGTACCTCCAGTTTCCCAACAGAGTGAGCCTGTATTTTTAGGATAACAAAGAAAAGGAAGCTGAGGTCATAATTTTTTCTCTAGCTACAAACAGAATGGGCAAAAGCCACTTTACATTTCTGTTTATTTTCATGATCATAAATGGCTATTCAAAAAGAAGTCCAGGGGCCGGCTCCACGGCCGAGTGGTTAAGTTTGTACGCTCTGCTGTGGCGGCCCAGGGTTCGGATGCTGGGCGCGGACATGGCACCACTCGTCGGGCCACGTTGAGGTGGCGTCCCACATCCCACAACTAGAAGGACCAGAAACTAAAATATACAACTGTGTACAGGGGGGGTTTGTGGAGATCAAGCAGAAAAAAAACATTGGCAACAGTTATTAGCCCAGGTGCCAATTGTTAAACAAAAAAAAGGAAGATTGGCAACAGTTGTTAGCAGGTGCCAATCTTTAAAAAAAAAAAAAAGTCCAATGAGTGGATTAGCTTAGACATTACTGACCTCAGACTATATCAAGCACTTTTTGAAACTCCTCTACATTCTTGGAACTGTGAATTGCTTTTGTTGCTCTGAAAAACTCTCAGACTACAGTTGATATGAACAGGGGCTGCCTGATATGAATAGGCCCAAAATGAAAAATTTCTCCCAAGGCATCTGGATATAAACTGGTATGCCTTAGGAGGCTTTTATTGTATATTGTTATTTCTCAGAATGACAAATAAGAACACATACTCATCAGGTTGCAAAATTCATATTTAACCAAAAAGGTAATAGACTGGCTAAACAGATCAATATAGGAGGTGACATGGTGGCATCCACATATACCTTGCAAGTTGTGCTCATTCTGTGAGAGAAGGCTTTTCCTACATTGTGTTTCTGGCAAATTCACAGACTAATATTTTACTTGTTCCAATACATTTCTGTGCTTCTCTTTGCTATACAAAGGCATTAATATAGGGGTAGACCAAGGTAACAAGTGATGTGCCCAGAATCTGATCAAGTGGCCAAGAGAACACCAAAATCCAACTCTCTGAACTTACGAAAATAAAACCACATCTCATTTGAATTTGTGAAAGTAAAATCTCAAATGGACTTGTGAAAGTATAACCACATCTAACCAAAGATAGTGATTTTCTAGCAAAACATCATGATGCTTGGGCATATCACACAGAAGCTGCCTTGATTTCCTCCCCCTTCTTTGCCACATACTTTCAGCTACTACAAAGTCACTACAAGAAAAGGTTGCTACGGCAGAGAGAATGGTTTGTGTGGACATATGCAAAGCATATATGTGTATATATCCCTGCCTGACTTATATGGTTAGAAATGAGGGATATAGGTGGACAAATCCTTACAGTCTCAGGAAGCTGAGCCTCAACTGTGTTGGGCAACAAATACTGCCAGAGTCAATTTATTCAAAGACTGGAGAGAAAAGAAGTTTGACTCTTCTTCCTTGTTCTCTTTTTTACCTCCTCCTCATTCCCTGAAATGAAAGACCCTGAATAGCCAAAGCAATCTTGAGAAAGAAGAACAAAGCTGGAAGCATCATGCTCCCTGATGTCAAACTATATTACAAAGCTATAGTAATCAAAATAGTAATGGTATTGGGCATAAAAACAGACACAGATCAATGGAACACAATAGAGAGTCCAGAAATAAACTCACATATACATGGTCAATAAATTTACAACCAAGGAGCCAAGAATATACAGTGGGAAAAGGGCAGTTTCTTCAATAAATACTGTTGGGAAAATTGGATAGCCACATGCAGAAGAATGAAATAGACCACTATCTTACACCATACACAAAAATTAACTCAAATTAGATAAAAGTCTTGAATGTAAGACCTGAAGCCATAAAACTCCTAGAAGAAAATATAGGTGGTAAGCTCCTTGACGCAGGTCTTGGCAATGACTTTTTGAATCTGACACCAAAAGCAAAAACAACAAAAGCAAAAGTAAACAAGTGGGATTACCTTAAACTAAAAACCTTCTGCACAACAAAGGAAATCATCAACAACATGAAAAGGCAACCCACTGAACTGGAGAAAATAGTTACAAATCATATCTGATAAGGGGCTAATATCCAAAATATATAAAGAACTCATACAACTCAATAGCAAAAAAAAAAAAAAAAAATCTGATGAAAAAATGGACAGAAGATCTGAATAGACATTTTTCCAAAGAAGACATACGGATGGCCAGCAGGTACATGAAAAGATGCTCTATATCATTAATCACTAGGGAAATGCAAATCAAAACCACAAGATATCACCTCACACCTGTTAGAATGGCTTTATCAAAAAGACTAGAAATAACAAGTGTCTAACAACTATGAGAACTAATAAGTTCAGCTGAGGTTTAAGAGACAAGATCCATATATGAAAATCAATTATATTTCTATACACTAGCAATGAACAATCTGAAAATAAAATTAAGTAAACACTTCTACTTACAATAGCATCAAAACGAATAAAATACTTAGAAATAAATTTAGTAAGAGCTGAACACTTGTAAAAAGCAGACTATAAAACACTGTTGAAAGAAATAAAAGATGGCCTAAATAAATGGAAAACATCTCATCTTTATGAATTGGAAAACTTAACATTGTTAAGATGGCAATGCTCCCCAAATTAATCTACAGATTCAATGCAATCTATAGCAAAATCCCAGCTACATTTTTTGCAGTAATAGACAAGTTGATCCTAAAATTAATATGAAAAGAAAAGGGACCAAGGATAGCTGAAACAATCTAAAAGAACAAAGTTGGAGGACTCACGGTTTCCAATTTCAAAACTTATTACAAAGCTACAGTCAGTAATCAAGACAATGTGATACTGACATAAGGGTAGATATATTGATAGATATATAGACAGATTAATGGAACAGAATTGAGAGTCCAGAAATAAACCCTTACACTATGGTCAGTTGATTTTCAGTAAGGCTGCTAAGACAATTCAATGGGGAAAAGAAGAGTCTTTTCAACAAATGGTGCTGGGACAACTGGATATCAACATGCAAAAGAATGAAGTTGGACCCCTACCTCATACCATATACAAAAATTAACTCAATGGGTCAAAGACATAAATGTAAGAGCTAAAACCATAAAATTCTTTGACAAAAACATAGGTGTAAATATTCATAATCTTGGATTAGGCAGTGGTTTCTTAGACTTGACACCAAAAGCATAAGCAACAATAACAAAAATAAACTAGATTTCACCAAAATTAAGAAGAAAATGTGCTTCAAAGGACACCATTAGGAAAGTGAAAAGGAAATGCACAGAATGGGAGAAAATATTTGCAAACTATATATCTGATAAGGGGTTTGTATCAAGAATGTAAAAAGAACTTTTACAACTCAACAGTAAAAAGACAAGTAATCCAATTAAAAAATGGGCAAAGGATCTGAATAGACATTTCTTCAGAGAAGATATACAAATGGCCAATAAATGCATGAAAGGAGGCTCAACATCATTAATCATTAGGGAAATGCAAATCAAAACCACAATGCATTCATATCCATCAGGATGGCTATTATTAAAAAAAACAAAGTAGCAAGTGTTGGAGAGGATGTGGAGACATTAGAACCCTCACATATTGCTGAAGGGAATGTAAAATGATGCAACCACTTTGGAAAACATTTTGGTGGTCCTTCAAAATGTTAAAGTATGACCTAGCTATTCCATTCCTTCGTATATACCCAAGAGAATTAAAAGTATATGTCTGCACAATACTTTGTACACAAATGTTCATAGTAGCATTATTCATAATAGTCAAAAAGTAGAAACAACTCAAATGTACATCAAATAATAAATGAATAAACAAACAAAATGTGGTATATCCATACCATGGAGTATTATTCAGCCATAAAAAGGAATGAAGTACTAATACAAGGTACAATATGGATAAGTCTTGAAAACATTATGGTAAGTAGAAGAAACCAGACACAAAAGGCCACATATTGTATGATTCCACTTAAATGTTCAGAATAGGCAAATACATAAAGATAGCAAGTAGATAAGTGGTTTCTAGGGACTGGGGAAAAGGAGGAATTAGGAATGACTACTAATGGGTAAAGGGGTTTCTTGTTGGGGAGCTGAAAATGTTTTAATATTAGATAGTGGTGATGGTGGTATAACTCTGTGATTATAC
Source organism: Equus quagga (assembly GCF_021613505.1). Taxonomy (NCBI): domain Eukaryota; kingdom Metazoa; phylum Chordata; class Mammalia; order Perissodactyla; family Equidae; genus Equus; species Equus quagga. The sequence continues at coordinate 125,674,071 of NC_060267.1, forward strand.
TAAAAACCACCGAAATTCACTTTAAATTCAAATGCAAATTTAAATTAACTTAAATGGGTGAATTTTATATGGTGTGTCAATTGTATCTCACTAAAGTATTTTTTAAAAAGTTTACCTACAGTAGTGTTCAAATTTAAGTGGTCCAATTTAAATGCACAATTTTTTATTTAAATGCATTTAAGTGCACAATTTAAACACACTAATTTTATGTAATGTCTTCCTTACCATAGTGTATGTTAACCATAAACATCTGTGCCCTTGCCCTTAATATCAAAGCAGATATTGCTGCCAGTGACCTAAGCCCCAATGTCTACGAAAATTGGCATTCTGCCACAGAAGTAGCCTGAGCTCCTATGCTATTTCTTGAGGCTCCATAAGAAGGCAGCTTATTTGTTTGAGTCCTGAACCTCCAGGATACTTTTAACCTTGGAAATATGTTGGATAGGACTAAGCACATGGGCCACAAGGACTAGAGGCTCACCACTTTAGGTATGGATCAACTACCTGACTGCTTTGAAATTCAGTTTACTTGATTCAATTCTCAGTATTTCTATTTCTATTAAAAGCCTTGGCTCTCACTGGTTAAAAACAATGTCAAGATAGCCACATGACATTAAAATTTTGGTTCCCAGCATTGGATATGAAATCACTTCATATGAAAACAGTCAAGCTCAGAATATTTTCTTTCAATCACCTTATTACTAAGCTGAGATCTGACAGCTTAATAAAAGACTAAGAGGGCAGAAAATGTCCCCACTTCTTCTTATACACAGTTGAAGACGAGCTAATGAGAGGTTAACTTGCAAGTGTAATTCTTTCTTGGCATCCTGATTCTGATTGCTTGGCTTTCAGCTTATACCCAGCATGAAGATTTAATTTCCTCGCAGTTGAAGATAGTTTCTAGTTTATTACTCACATGCTAAAATGTTGATGTATCTGTTTTTGTGCTTGTTATCTGGATGATTGGAATGTTCTGCAGTGATGTTCATATCAGCCGTACAGCGTTGGACTTCCTAGTGAAGAAAACAAACAGAAGATTTCAAAGATTTTAGACACAACTTAGATGTTCAACAAGGTTGTATAAAGAAAGGAAATATTTACACCCAAAAGCATAAAGTATTTACTCACTCCCTAACCACTGGCACCATTACCTCCCCAAACTCAACTTCAGAAATAGTTACTGACATACTCATAACAAACGTATGAAGGATGTGAACAAGATAAAAGGATTTCATTCCTTACTAATTCATCAATCACGTTCTTTATTCCAGATTTTGACCTAGGCAAGGGGATTACAAAACAGTATCTCTTTTTGAATATGTCACAGTCTGATGGGTGAGAAGAACATGCAAAAAGATAACAACAGCCAAATGCGATTAATAGAAAAGTGGCCTGAAGAAACCATCATGGGAGCATAGAGGAAGGCTTTAGACAGGAGATTGTTCACCTGTGTCTTAAAAGATGAAGAGGAATATTACAGGCAGAAATATAATCTCCACCATGAATCGCAATATGCTTACAGGCCTCTTGCCTTGGTTTATAACCAGACTGCAAATTGACTATAAAGACTCAGTCCTGAAATGACACTAATATATAGCCCAATCAAGGGTCATATCTGGCTCAAACATACATGGTTCTGATGAATTATTTGTTAACTCTAATTTTGTTTAAATTATCCTTTAGAAAAACAGCAGTGGAAGATGCAACTCTCTTCAGCTACCTTTGCCATGGATATAAACATCATGTATTAGCATAACACAAGGTTGCTGAAAAGTCAAATTTTTCTACGCTGTATGCCTCAAACCAAAGAAAGTACTGGAGCTAACTAAGGGAAGTCATTAGTAGCGCACAGCTGCTACAAAGAGCAGGAGCAAAGTGGCACAAAATTATCAGGAGAAATGTTTTACACATAACAGATGTAATAGAGTTTAGAAGCATGCAGACTTTTTTTCACAAAGGAGTTGCATAGCAATTATGGATGTTTTCCACAGCATTTACATTAGGCATAATGAAAACAAGTAACTGGTTGTCTTTTATATTCACAAAATACTTCTGGGAGAGGAGTCTCTCTCTTCTCTCCAAGGAGGAACTCACTGTAATCAAAGAATTTAACTAAGGTATAAAAACAAAGGGTCACTATCTGTACAAAGAAACTATTCATGGACTCTTGATTCTTAGAAGCTGTATATTGAATTTTCTGTAATTGTAGGCCTTCCCAGTTGTCCAAAAAAAATAAATAAATAAATAAAATAAAGCCCCACAGGCATTAATTCAAGACACCTCTCTGGGGAAATTGTGTGTTTCATGACAATCCTTACCCTTTTTCACTCTTACTAAATGCAATAAACTCTGATATTTTCTATTTTATTCTAAAATGGTTTATAACCTATGGTTTGGCAAATGCGGGTTTTAAAGGGTCTTAAGGCTGCCTTTGGCTCTTTTCTCTAAAATAAGATAACAAAGTGTGGGCCGATAACAAAATAATGAATCTGATATCTTGACATCTACAAGAACATAAGCAATACTAGCCATACTCAAGAGTATTTGGAGGACTGATCTTTTAGAATTGCCTTGAAAGACTAAGGCATACCCTTTTGAATAGTTTCAGGGGCAGAAAACTTTGAAAATGAGTTTGTATTCTGAAAGACATTAATTTAATCTCTACACAAATCCCTGAAATAAGCTAACATCCTTTTGTTTCTGGGTTTTGAAGGTCATACCTTTGGCATGTATTGTTCAGGGCTGAGTTGCTGAGGTACCTCGTGCTGAGCAATCTTAGCTTTTAGTACTTTAGTGTGAGATTCACTTTGTTTATTGCTATTTTTCCCCACTTTGTGGATCTGACCACCCTAGCTGTGGACTGAGGTTGGGCCTCTCTTTTTTTTTTTTTTTTTCCTGAGGAAGATTAGCCCTGAGCTAACATCTGCCAATCCTCCTCTTTTTTTCCTGAGGAAGACTGGCCCTGAGCTAACATCCGTGCCCATCTTCCTCTACTTTATATGTGGGACGCCTACCACAGCATGGCTTGCCACACAGTGCCATGTCTGAACCGGCGAACCCTGGGCCGCTGAAGTGGAACATGCGCACTTAACCGATGCGCCACTGGGCCAGCCCCTGGGCCTCTATTATAATGCAACTGACCAAGACTGCTTGGGAGCAGCTGTCTGTGCTGTTTAAAGCAGTCATTCAATATAACCAATCAAACTCTTTGTTATCTAAAATCCTTGGTCTGATCCGTTGCCTCTATTTCACTTTTCCAATTATGTGAATGACAGAAAACAAAGAATAGTCATAAATAATGTTAAATCTGATCTTATTAGAACCCAAGGGCTTTGCCTAAGGCCTTCTGATTTTGTCTTGTGGATAATAATGTCATCTGTAATTCTTTGCAGTACTGCTTGGCTCATTTACATGCTGATAATATCATCTGATCCTGGAGTGGCTTTTTTCCATCAGAACTGGCATTTCAAAGTTAATGTGATTTTAATAGGTGTTAAAACCCTTTCAAGTGACACTGGCCAATGGAGTGTGTAGAGTAAAGTTACCTCTTCAGCAATCTGATAAACAGTTTAAAATTTAAGCTTGTTTGGATTTTACTGTCTATATAACAAAGCTGGAATTCTCAAAATGAATATTCTGAGTATTAACAGACACAGAACTACAGAAGATAGCCAACTGAAAACAAGAGGTTTAAAATAAAGTCAAAATAAAAAAGCGAACAAAAACATTAAAAGTTGATATACTCAGAATTCTTGGGAGATGAAATAGGCTAAACCACCTCCTGCCTGGAGTCATTAATGTGAGAGGCTGTCAAAAGGGCATGTGGAGACTTACTGTCCTGCCATTCTGTGGCTCAATTAGAAAAAATAATTCAACAAAGATACACGTAGAAATCTTTCACATTACTCAGCTTCACAAAACAAGCTGAAAAGAAGATATTTTGAACCTAGTGACCAAGTGTTACATTGAGTACGTATCACATTCTTAGTATCTGAGTTCAGGCAGCCCACAATTGTGTTTAGGGGACTATTCTACAGAAGACTGATGCGTTTAGGTCATGGCTACAGCCTGGTGGTTGCACAGTGACAGACACAGAGCTGGCCCTCACCAGGTCCTGGTTACACTGCATCTTCCTGCCTCTACTCTCTGCTCAGGCTACAAACTGCTGCCAGACTTTCTCCAAATGCTGCTTTGACTTTGTTATTCTCTTACTCAGAAACCTCTGGATAGATTCTAAATTCCTCAGTGAGGCTTGCAAGGTCCCATCCTATCTTCCACAAACTCCCTTCCCAATGCCAGACAGTTTTAATTCCCTGCCCTTTGAAAAGACCATATGATTTCCTGCTCTTTGCTTTACTGCCGTTTACCTTGCCAAGAATGCCTGTCCTTCTCTCCCCCTATCTGAATCCATATGTCTTTATCTAAAATTACTGCCTTACCCCTCCAGAAAACCAACCGATCTTTGGAGAGTACATTACAGTACCTATCATCCTGCAGCAGGTCTATAAAATAAAATTATTTTTCATATACAATTTATGAATGAACTCACTTTTCCCCTCACTCTTCATAAAACCTCAACCAACTATGATTTTCTTCATAATAAGGGTTTAAAAATGTTTTTCTTTAAGACATTTAAGGCCCAAACTGGCATTTTGTCACAGATGCTCTGGAAACTCTATGAGGTCATTTTCTGCCATCTCGCAGGAAGCAGTCTTTATGCAGTATTATGCCTAGGTCTAGGGACTCCCTATTATGTGTCATCAGCAACATCAGAAGTCTGCATCTTACATAAAGTGATTGTGGCTACTGGTCCCTCAGCACATGGGCTCAGGTGGACAAAGCTTTGTTCTCGTGATTTAAGATGAGCAACCAGTCCCAATTTAGCTCAGCTGGAGTTAATTGTAACAGAGGCTATCCCCTAGAGGATCTCGTCCAGGGGAACTGGACCTTTGGCCTCATCTCGGCACTCAGCCTTTATGCTTGTGATGCTCCTGACCCCTGCCTATTAATTCTGTCGACCCACAGGGCCTTAGAGCTCCCTCCTTTTGAAAGGTTATGCTAGCATTGCACCTTTGGAAGCCTCCTGTATCATCGCCGTGGAGGCCAGGGAAGAGTGAGGTTGAAGTCAGCTCAGGTAGCCAAGCGAACAGAGTCACTGAACACTATCCCGAGACAAGGATTGATGTTATTTCCAGTGACTGCAAAATCTGCTAGAGCTATAATGTCGCTAGCTTTTAACAGTCTCCAAAATTTATCTGACAAAGACAAAAAGCTTGCTTTCAGCATCACGTCGAGACAAAGATTCAAAATTACCAGCGAATCGTTCTTCTCATTCTCCACCAAGCAACAAAGTTCTGAAAATATGATAGCTGTTCACCAATTTTTTTTCACTTCTATCCAACATTTTTAAACGAGATGGGGCATCTAGAACTTTTGGTGAAATACTCAATCAAAATTCATAGGTGCCTTTCTCCTCTGCACTCCTCCAGAACTTTATATCTGTGGTGGCACTTATTTTGCTTTGCCCTCTTTCTGCTTTAGTTGTGTACACTCTGGTCTCCACCCCCACCAGACTGAAGTCCTGAAGGGCAAGGTCTCTGTCTAATTCATCTTTCTACCTTATATTATGTCCAGAGAATTAGAAGGTACTCAGAAACTATCAGATGAGTTGTTTTATCTCCTCTTAATGGCAAAATATAAACTGTTAAGTGGTATTACTCTATAACCTTAAGATTAGTTCTTTGACTAACTTTAGGCCTCTATTCAGATATTGTAGAAGATTTCATAAGTCAGATTCTCAGCTATCTGGGAAGGCTCTAGACCACAAAGATCATGCAATGGGCTCCTGGTACTCTTAGTAGGGGGGATCCTTATTTTGGCTGCTCCCTCCAACCATTTTTGCCAAGGCCATTGTTGCTCCATCAGCTTCATGGTCAGTTTTAGACAATCAGTGGCAATTTTGGTTTCTTCTCTGACTTCCGCTCAGTACAGGACACGACTACTTTAATGAGAGTCTGAAGGGCATCAAAGTTATACACAAGGGCTCGGGTCAGATAGCCCTGGTCTTAAAACCTACTTCCGCCATTTCAAAACTGAGCTGCCCAAAGCCTCAGCTTTCTCATGGGTAAAGTTTCCTCATCTGTAAAATGGGGACAATAAGACAGCACCCACTGATTGATGGGGTAATTCTGAGGAATGAGTGAAATAATCCACATGGTAATAATCCACGTGAAGTAAATGCCAGCCATCATTACTCCACATAAAAAGATCTGGAAATCTGGGGTTGAGGTTACTACTCTCTTATCATAATGAGGATTTTGTTATGTTGTTTTTTTAAATCACACAAAATCTCTTTTCCTGACCTTCCTTTTACAGCCTATTACTATCTCTTGTTTCTAAAACAGCCTTAATAATTTCTTATATACCCTGTTACCAGTTTTCCTTTTCAGTAGAGCTACCAAAAAAGGAATGATACCACTGTTTTAAAATACTTCAAATTTTCCCTAATTTAGAAGACGACAGTATATTAGTGAATTTTCCTGCTGTCTCATTCCTCCTCTATGTTGCTGCCTTCCTGTGCTTTTCAGAGGAAAGGATATTCGTCCTATTCTGAATAGCTCTGATTTTAAACCTTTCAAAGCAGAAGAGATTGCAAAAGGACAACAGTAGAACAATGCCTTCCTCCTCCCTGTTCCCCTCCCATAAATACCACCTAATAATCCTTAAGCTATAAAGTTCAATACAGGCAATGAAAGCTCCTAGCCACAGTAATTATTTTAAGGCTAGAAATAGGGTGCAGATGCCCAGGATTTGTTAACAGGCTTGACTTTGATGCCGCCAAGCCCATTTTAAGTCAGATCAAGTTTACAGAGGTATAGCTGATTATTTTGAATAATTAAATGGTGTCAAAACCAGCTGTGATGAATAGCACTGGGGTCTCAAATCATAAATAATTGAGAAACTGGAGTTGCATTTGATCATCCTGATCAAATTCTGTTCTCTAGAGGATAAATGTTTGTCCTGAATACCATCAACATTGTTAAATGCCTCAATATTCTTGCTCAGTCATCCAGCCAACAGTCAATTGAACTAAATCACTTTAACACCACACGCATTTGCTGTCCTCATGAATATAAAATGTTTGACTTTAAACCATGTTCTTTGTAGTTGAATAGGCACCTTTTTTGGTAAGCATCTAATAGCCACATTAAATACTTGACATGTTTTTGTTTGTTCCATGAAACATATGACTTTGCAGAATAAATCAGAGGGTTCCTTCTCTACCACCTTTGCTTTCATTCTGCTCAAAAAACAAAAACAAACAAAAAACTAAGAGAAAGACAAAGACTTAATTTAAAATGACTTGTCAATATAATTGCTTTTATGATGGCCTTTGGGGACTCCAAATTTGCATAGAGACAGGGGCTTTTGATCCTATTTTTATTCCTCATTGTCCGTGCAAAATAACTGCACCTCCCAGCTGAATGGCTCCTGGACGATCTCAAAGTGCTTACCTTCCCTTACTCCATTTGACCCCCTTAACCAATTTTGTGAAGAGAGGTGGGCAAGTTAGCATCATCATCATTATTTCCATTTTAAAGTAGAAAGGAGACAGAAAGGAACTGCAGAGAAAGGAACTGACTTACCCACAAAGCTAGAAGACAGCTGAGCTGCCATGAAAACTTGGCCTCCTCGGCACAACTCTTGCTGCCAGAGATGTGCCTTAGTTAAGCGCCTCAGTGAAGAAAAGGGCAGTCTGTTTAATAGCTCCTCATTGACACCCTGTCACTGCTGAACTGGCAGGGAACCCAGAGTTGGCAGGGTGGTGCGTGCTGCTCTCTACCTTGTTTCCGACACACCAGTTCTTAAAATCAGAAGGCTGTGTTAACCCACGTCTTCTCTCCAAGGATTAATAATCAGGAAAACAACAACAATCAACCTTTGCATGGGCTTCACAGTTAACCCAGCACTTTCAAAGATGTTAATCATTCACTTTTTCCAACAACTTTAAGATGTAGGTAACATTAGTGCCATTTTTGAAACGAGGAAACTGGGGATCAGAGACGAAGTGACTGGCCCAGGGACAACGAAGCACACTACTGTGGAGCCAGCAACCAGTTCCTCAGACTTCAAATCTGTCTCCACTACACCTTGTGCATCCCAGAAACGACTTGGAATTAGGAGCCCTCTGCTTTACATTGTACCTGTTGTGCCAGTTACAATTAAGATGAATAAAGAACCAGAGTTAGTCTTTTCTTTTCTACCACTAAGTCTGTTCTTTCATGGAAGTGCATGTTTAGGAAGTGTGCAACCAACTCCCTTTCACCTCATTTTTACTGGGGAAAGAATGCCTGTTAAAATTATAAATGTAAGGAAAAGAAAACAGTTTCCACTTTTCTCATTACTGTTTTCTTATGCTTGGAGTAAATTCATTTCAAGTTTATAAAAATCCCTGTAAATTAAGAGTTAGGTTTCTGGAAATTAATTTCTAGTTTTGAAACATACCTCAAAATCCTCGGAGAACCCATGCTGGTTATTAGAATAGAGCTCACCAATGTGTTTAACAAACTGTTTGACAGGAATGGCTTCCATGTCATCTGTGGGAATAAAATGATATTCAGAGTCATAAAGAATACTTTCATAAAACAAATAACACTGATAAGGGATTACTGAAGATAAATATTTGACTTTTGCAAAGTGATATAATTGTCTCACTTGAAATAGATGTCTTCAAGAAAAGTCGCAGGATTTATTTTACATTAGGATCTCATTATGATTTTGAATGCCTATAAGCTAGGTTAAATATGGTTTTTAAAAAAGGTATGTCAAGAATTACATTTTTCATATTCAAGGCAATTTGCATGGTTAAATCACCACATCATACACTTAACAAAAAGTCTGAATTTACCAACGGTACTTATTTGTCAAGAAATCTTATCACAACCTAGATTTTTTTTTTAAATTGCTATTCAATGAGGTCCAGCTTGAAGTTGGAGCAATTAAGCTCTATTTCCAATCTTTGAAGACTAAGCAATCTTTATACACTATTACAGATAGATGCCATTGTACCAGCTGGCTTTGGGTACAATGCCATCTATTAGTTTAAGTGTTCAAAATTTTAGTTCAAGACAGCTGTGTCTACATGATGCCAAATAATCAGTTTGACTGAATTAACTGGATTTTTTGGTGTTGACAGACTAGGTATAGATTCAGGAAGACTCCACATTCTAATTTACTGTAGTGTCATTTCAAAAGGACATTGTCAGTTCATGAGTCCAAAGTGTGTTTTAAGCTGATTTATCCAGATCCATTCTGATACTTGAGTACTGCTGTAAAACTGCCACACCCCACTAACTGGAGCTCCCCAACCTCCCTCCTCCCTTCTTCCCTCGACCCTCCCCCGCAAATATTTCCTTTTAAAAATACTCTGCTGAATTTGAGATAAACAACAGACATGACATTTACTTTATTCAGAGTGAAAGATCTTTGGCAAAAGCACAAACATCTAAACTGCCACAGATGCTTTTCTTAGCAAAGGGTATGAAGATCTGTATGTGTAAATGAGGTCCTACTTTGGCAAGAATGTTATAGATCCAGGCCTGACAATCTGATTTCTCTTCATCTGGTGACAGTTAACATTGACTATGTCATTCCTTCTCTACTTTCTTTCGAGAGAGCAAAGCTCTAGGGTGGCTTTTTGCATCTATTGACATTTTCAAACTTGAATCATTCTAAAGCGGAAAATAGCATCTCTTATACTTTGTTTAAGGAAGGTGACTTATATGTTCATACTTCAAATTGCTTAGCATACAAATGCTACTTATCAAATAGGTGATGCTCTGTAAGCATAAAGTCTTTCTGTGTGAACAATTAAAGACCTAATCATTTTAATAGGCCACCTTATGAAAAAAATTGCCAAGTTATTTACAAATATTTCAGGATTGAAGATGTTCATGAATATGCAATCATTTTGCACGCCCAAGAAATCTATAGCTCCCATAATGATGTAACCAGCATTAACAAAGTAAGCAGAGCCAAAATGTTTCCCCAGAATATTTAGCAGAATGCACAGTTCAAGAAAAATTTCCAAAATTATCCGATCACTTCACTTAAAATGTTTAGAAGTAAGCAAATTCCACAATAATGATCACGTGGCAAAGAAATGATAGTTGAGAAAAGGGTTAATATGTACAAAATTGGAGAGTCTCTAAAAGATTAACCCAAGAATAAACTCATCTTTGCACAAGAGGCTAAATAAGTGAGACGGGACACAACCTAGCCCCACAAATACTTCAGCATTCAGCCTGCAGCATTTCTCTCCTATTTATTTTGAAATGAAAGACAGAACACTGTTTCCAAGGGCAGAGTGACATGCTTAATAGTGTAATAGGTTAAAGGCAACATTTATTCCATAATGATAGTTCAGAAATGTAGAGTCCCAATAAACTTATGGTGCCATGGTTAAGCACACGGATACTAGTTCAAAATAAGAAAAAAACTTGTCAGCTTTAGAGCTACTTTACTTTGCAAACCACAGAGTTTCAAAGGTCACAGCACACCTCAAGTCATTAAAAAAATGCTTCAGGTTAACAATTTATTATTTTTTTCTGCAAAGTGCTCAACTGTAATATCCAAGCTACTGCCATACATGCCTAGAAATCAGTCTGCCTGCTACCCCCATGGCTAGACGCAGCAAAAAATCCAGCAGAGCTCACTACGATAATCATGGAAATACATGACTGACTAGTCTCTCCAATTTGCCTCTTTATCCAAGGAAGTCTAACCACAACCCTCTGAGTTTCCAGACACCACCAGTAACATCACAAAACTGCCAGACAAGCAGACACACACACACAGATACACACATGCATGCCATACTGACCACCATCAGCTACCCAGATAACACATTATTTGTCTTTCAATCAAGATAAATGAAACTGAGGGGTCATAAATCTTTTTTCTCAATATGAAGATAAATATAAGGCTATGGCTAATTAGAAGTCCTAATAGTTTTCCTCTTCTATAGTTTTTCTATTAAATTTCTCTCAACATGAGCCAGATAATTATAAAATTACTGTGACCGGCAGAAGGCCAAGCAATTAGGACAGCATGACAGACCTGATCTGTTCAATTTTTATCTGGAAAGACCCTGTAATATAAGAAGATATCCATCTGTACAATGTTATTTCCACCTAAACATCTGAGTTTCATAAACGAATGCAGAGAACATTAGCAGCACTAACTATGGACCAGGCAGTTTCTATGCCCTTTACATGTATTAACATGTACTCAATCTTCCCAACAACCCTAAGAGATGGGTACTATGTTCATACTCATCTTACAGTTGAGAAAACAAGCTCAGAAAGGTTAACTGAAGGCTAGAGCACGGTAGCAGAAGCTGGCCGCAGAATCAAGGTAAAGAGTGCTCTGACTTGGAAAGAATGGCTGTCATCGGGCCAGAGGGAAAGGGAAACCACTGGATGAGGCATTTACTGAGCACCTAGGACTCAGCCAGATATTAGGGAGATGGTCTTTGTTCAAGGGCAACCTTTGCTTTGGAGAAATGATGAATACAAGAAAGTGAGAGGAAGAACAGTGTGTAATTACATGGTACAGATGTCCAGTGCCATAAAAGGGATGGATCTGATGACTTCGGTGAGAATAAATGCCACTGATGTAATGGTGGGGGGGAGGAACACAGAGGAAAAAAGATAAGCTGGAATCAAAGTGAAGATGTTTTCACTAACTACAGTTCGATGGGAGGTTGTTATGGAATAATGAAAATGGTCTGATAGAGTCGGTATAACCAGAAGAATCACCATTTATTAAGCCCTGAGTGGTTGTCAGGGACTATGCTACATGGTTTTCATACATCTATCTTTACAACAACTAGGTAAAGGGGACATTGTTATCCTCACATTAAACATAAGGAAACTGAGGCGACTGGTTCAAAGTGGCACAATTACTATGTGGCAGAGCTGAGATTTGAAACCTGGTGTACTGAACCCAAAGCCTGTGCTGTGCACTGTGATGCACTGTTTGTCTTCATTCTCAGAGCACCAGTTTCAAGGAACGGCAAGGAATTAAACAGACTATCTGAATCTGAGAAAATGTTACTTTATAATGTTGTGCGAATATTTTTACTTACAGAATTTTCAGATAGCAAAGGTTTAAATTAGGCAAATATGGGACTACTATTATCACTAAATCACTCCATTTTAAAATGTTTCATATAGTCAGTTGAGAATCAGCACCTCAGAAGTGGGCTTATTGTTATTAAATAATATTATTTAATTCTTTTGTGGTTGGAATTAAATTCTGTATGTAAGATGCCTTTTATTTTTGGTGAATCCACAACAAAATGTCTGCATGTACCACTTCTGATGAAGCTTGAAGTTAGTCTCTGGTTTCTAGGTACGAAAAACAGAGCATTAGAAAAGGGTGAATGTGGGGCTGGCCCGGTGGCATAGGTATTAAGTTCACATGCTCAGCTTCAGCAGCCCAGGGTTCACGGGTTCAGATCCTGGGTGCGGACCTACACATTGCTCATCAGGCCATGCTGTTGCAGCATCCCACATACAAAATAGAGGAAGATTGGCACAGATGTGTTAGCTCAGGGCCAGTCTTCCTCACCAAAAACAAAAAAATAAGACAAAAAAATAAGAGGAGAGTGAAATGTCTACTGAGAAGAAAATACCAAAGCCGAGAGATTCCAAGGAGGAAAACTAGAGCTGAATAATGTTGACCTCAAATGCAACACTGCAGGAAATAAAGAAAAATGTATTTGAACATGAAGAAAAGTTGTTTCCAGTCTCTAATGTACTTGCATCTTTAGAGCCACGAGAGGGAAATCACCCATACTTTGGTCTATGCCTCTAACCTCCTCACATAGGCTAAACTGGCTCCCGCTTAAAATCTTAAGGAATAACATATATAAACAAAAAGGGAAAAACTTAGCTTTCTCATCTGCAATTTTTGGGTTGATATTTGAAAGGAAAAGTCAGCAGCTGAGGCTGTCCCTGAATGTCCACCACTGGGAGGCACTGAAGGGGCCCACACCAGTCTTAAGCCTGTAACTCTGTAAAATTGTGTAGCTGTGTTCTTATCAGCCAGTGCTGATAGAGTGTTTACTGTGTATCAGGCACCCAGAAGCAGTGGTGTGAGGGGAAAGCCAGAGCCAGACTGCCTGGTGGTGTGACTTCATCTTCCTGTGATTTCCTTCGCTCAACTGTAAAACGAGAATAACTACCTAATTTATAGAATGCTATGAAAAGTAAACTAGATAACATTAAGTCCTTATAAGGGTGCTTGGCATTTAGTAAATGTGTAATGACTTTGAATCACTGTTAGGTGCTAATCACTTTACATGCATGAATCTATGATCCAGGGCTGTCATTACCCCCTTAATGTCATTCCTCATTAACAGTTGGGGAAACTGTGGCTAAGAGAGACCAAGGAGCTTGGCCAAGGTCTACTGTCATTATCAAATGGTGGGGCCAGGCTCACTCCAAAGCTGGCTTCTTCTACCATATATGACCTCTCTAGACCTTAAAATGAACATACATGGTTAGAGACAGCAGAGAACCATATATTACATTTTAAAGAAACTTTCCAACAAAAAAGGGTTGAAACAAATTGCTTTGGCTTTAAGGACAGGCTCAGTTACCTGGAAAATTCACACTGGTATTCTGGTCACCTTGATGATGCCAGGTATATAAGTGTTATAGTATTTACCTTCCTGCCAAGATGCTGAGCTGCTGGAACTGATTGGCTTAAGTAATCTGTTGAAGAAAATATCCTTGCTTACTCTGGCAGTGTGTGGGTACATATATAATTACTATTAGGATTCCAGAGGGCCTTAAGCCGCTCACTCTGTGACCAATCTCTGTGAAGTTCATTTAACCTGTAGCAGTTCTCTCAAGTCTATTCCAGATTTCAACCAAATCTGTCCATGAGCAGGAAGAACCTATAAAATCCCAGCACAGTACTTGGCTGAAGTCAGTCCTGCTCAGACCTTTCCCCCTTCCCACCCCAAGTCCCACGACTGGGCTGTTGTCAGGTACTGTCAACCACCCGTCTAGTTCACAGACCTTGATTTCAGGAACTCAGCCCCGTTCTTGTCTGTCCTCTCAGGCTCCCAGAGGCCAAGCACAGGCCTCTCTCTGTGTTTGCTAATACCTCTGTGTTAACTTAGGAAGATAAAGCAAATATGAAATAAAAGAACATGACTGAAATTTTAGTTCCTTAGTTAGGACACAACAAATAGATTTTTGTCTAAATCAGACTCTTAGGATGCAAGGAGTGTCGTGGAGATTGGAACATTTTATTTCCTGCCATAAAAAGAAATCTCTTTTCATTTATGACACAATGAAGTCAATAAAGAAAGGGCTTCATTATAGTCAAAAGGCCAGTGAATCTCCTTTGGAGATAATCTCTGTATAAATAAAATATGCCAACAAGGTTGGTTTAATCCCAAGGGTTTTAAACTGCATGTTTAAAACCCCTTTATATGCTGGCACCCTGCTGAAGCCGGTGACCTTCAAATTATTAAGATGTATTTTAACTGCTGGAAAGGCATGAATCATTTCTGGATTTCTAAGCTACTGGTTAGCAGCAACATTCGTTTTGCAGTGCTCTTTATTCGAAAGTTAGATTTTCTAATTTCCAGAAAAAAGCATTTATAGGGACATTTGTATTTGACAATATGCACATTTGGAAGAGCCCTTTCAATATGCTCTATAAACGGGTTAATTTCATGAGCTAAGTTCTGATTTTAAAAAGCTATATATAATGAAAGTCTAAAAGATAAGAACTATAACAGTGTGAGCAGAATTTGTAGATGATGTTACATATGTAATGCCTCACTAATAATAACTGCAGCGAAAATATTATTCAAGTTTGTTGTTTCAAAAGAATATCCCCAGGTTGGAAACCCTAGACTTTTAAAAGTACTTGTAGGTTTCAGAATAACATGGATCTTAAAGGACGGAAATTGTGACCACTTCAGTATCTCAGAAGATGTCAGTTTATGAAGGGACTGACAGCTAGGTTATTACATTCAATTATGCTTTATCCTCACAGACTAACAATGGGAAACCGGTAACTGTGGAACGGTTGATTTTGAAAAACCATTAATGAAAAGTATGAAGAGTTAAAGCCCCTTTCATTCTCCTGCAGAAGTCACAGTTTAACATTGTGGGCCGGGGCAGGGGGGCGCGAGACACGGCACTTTGCCCATACATCAAACATGGAACAGGCACTGCTATTGAAATTTTCAAGATAAAAGAATTTATGTCACTTCTATAGTGACTGGAACCTAACCTCAAAAGCACTTCTTTCATGTTGAATAAATACTCTTTCATCATGAGTTCTTTCTAATGTGGCGAACTAACCTTAGCCACCATATTCATAGTCTCTAGCATTTCCACATTTTACATAAACATAGGTGAGACCAGGAAAAAATGTCTTCATTCTTACAAGACTGTCCTTGCTATATTAAACCAGAAGAACACACTGAAGATTCTAAATTCCTAAATTTCTTAAAATTAGTAAAACTGATTAACTCAAAATTCCTCAAAAATTCCTATAAACTGCTGTCTCCAAGGGATGAGTATCAAAAGATTAGCAAAGCTTTCCTCAACCATTTGCCTATTTTACATTAATTTTTTAAAGTCAGCGAAACTTACTGATTCCACTTATGTTTTGGGATTTCAAGACCAGAGCTGTTTATTTATGAATTTTAACCACAGCAGAATCATCCAAAAGTTGCTGATTTAGTGTCTAAATGTGTTCAACATTCAACATATTTATAAATTGCTCCCTAAGTCATTTAAATTTTTAAAAAGGCCTATTTTTGCACAAGGAATTGAAGTATTGGTGGGTTGAGAGTCTTTTTCTTAGGAAGGAAAAGAATAAAGATGACTAGAGAACACAGGTAAGAAGAGATCTTTTGAAGAGGAGGAAACTTCAACAGAAGAAGAATGAAACTCTCTCCAGGAGGATGAAAGAGAACCTAATGGAGAAGAAAATGGTCAGCACCAGTGAAAGAAGATAATGGTAAAGAATACAACTCAGAAAAAACTCAAGAGAATATTCACATGTATTTGAAAATGCCTTCATTTAATGAAGCAATATCCAAATGAGGAGGCTGAAATCTTGAGATATCAGAACTGTCAGAGTAACATGCCAAAAGGTGCCAGAGCCATTTCTTAGCATCTGTGCTTTGAAGTCACACAGAGAATCCCAATGCTAGCTCCATTTATCTATATAACCTTGGGCAAAATAAATAATGTCTCTGAGCCTAAATTTCTTCATCTGTAAAAAGGGGATACCCACTTGTGTCTACAGGATTGTAGTGAAAATCAACATAGAGCACGTGGTTTGTCAATGCTCAATAAATCTTAGATGATAATGACGATGTTTTCTAAGAAAGGTCAAATGTAAAATAAGTTCTAGCAACAGAGTCTTTTACATATTTTACAGAGATGACCCAGCAGCTCTATTTTACAAGTTTGATACCTGAATTTTCTCTCTCACCCTGTTGTACACATTTTTAACCAGTATAATGGTTCAGTTTATTGGTAGTTGTCTGGAAATATCTTTTTTAAAAACACAATTATAGAAAATGAGAAGTTCAAGTGATAAAATAAATTGATAAATCTGGGGCCCAGTAGTGTTGTTTTTAGGTTTTGAACAAGGATAAAATTAAACTGACATCCAATGAGCAGAATATGTATTCCATATGAGCTCTATAAATATCCTAATATTTTTAGAAATAAGAACAATTAGATAATTCCTAAGGTAAAGCATTTAAATGATCCCAAGGAGGTCTCCATTAAAGAAAAGTGGTGTTGAAAGCTTCAACAGTGAAAATATCTCACAAATTTATTAAAAATTGTGTTTTTTCTTATAATGAATTCTGTATGCAAGACACAGTTGTATGGTAAAAACTGGAAGAAACCATAAGAATAAATATATTAATGGATTGTTAAAGTGCTTCATAAATTATAAAATATTTTACAAATGTAATTATTAAATAGGACCGTGGGGCTTTATTTAAGAAAAATAAGAGATTGCGATCAAGTTGAAAACTCTTTAAAATAAGGTCATGTAAGGTAAGTCCTTCTCAGTTATGGGTGAAATAAGGTTACTTGTCTGGGCATGCCCCCAGTTAAGGCTATGCTATCTATGAAAACCTGAGAAAACAGAGAAAGAGTAGGCTCACTCTTGGTTTCACTAGGTAAGTCCTTTACATCACACTGCCTTACAGCATTTAGAGTAACTTATTTTTACAAATGTGTTACAACTTGTCAAGGATGCATCTACTCTGCCAACTGAGGTACAACTGAATACTATGGATTTCTCAGTGGAGAATGTGAAGAAATTTTCTTTCCGTATACTTATACCACCAGTGAGTAAGAATTCAGAGAAACTCACATTTAAAGAAATGCCTTTGGGTTGTGAGTATTTTACTTGGCAATTAAATAGGTAGCTGGGAAATGAAGCAGAAAACATTCGAAAGCATTTCTGGTCTAAGACACCTACTCAGATGTGTGGCAAGGCAGGCATGATTGATGGCAGTTTCTGAAGATTCCAGGGAATTGAAAGTCCTAAAGTCCAAGCCAAAGAGCACAGCGAAGCAGGGTGCACCCAGTGGATGCGGTCCAGTGTGAGGGACAATCTTAACTTCAGAACCACGCAAATGCTCGTTCTCCATGGCTGCTGGCATGAGCGATACCATGATTTGGGAAGGAAAGCTTCACCAGCTGACACTTCTGGCTTACTTTATGGTTTCCGAAGTGCTTTTACACATACCAGCTCACGTGATCTTTAATGCTACCTCAATGGCAAGCAGGGCAGACATCGTGCTCACTTTACAGATTCTGGAAACTAAGGCTCAGAGAGGTCAAGGCATTGACCAAAGGTTTCATGGTGGAGGCAGGGCAAGATCCTAGGTTTTCTGACTCCTAATCCAGTGGGAAAAGAAAACAAAAATTAAAAGACAGCCCAAGAAGTACCTCACCATTTAACCTTTTAAAATGGATTTCAACTGCATGGCTACCCAACAGCTGTGGTTGTCAGATGAATCAGTTCAAAGGAGAGAAACGCTCCCAGGCATTTTCCAGAGGTCAACACACGTTCTAGGTGATGCAGGAGGAAAATGCTGATACACACGCTATTGCACAAATCTGGCAGATTCAACAGAAGTACTTATTCTATGGGGATGGAAGACTGATCATTCCTGCCTGTTTCCTCTCCTCTCAAAGGCAGGAGTGCAGTCTCCTTGACCAAGAATAAAGGGTGAGGGTTAGTAGAGAAGAATGTAGAGTAACACAAAACCTATCCCTTCTGTATGGGAATCGTTTAGCAGCCACAAAATGATCCAGTAGGAACTTACTCAGAGACTTTTCTGCTACCTCTCTTGTTCTGTGTGACCAGCTTTAGTAAGAGTAGCTGACCAGAATGAGGAGAACATGGCCAATTCCAGCAATATCTAATGACTGAACATACACAGACACATAAAGGGCCAATTAAGTTCTCAACCATAATTGCACCTAGTGAAGATGTGCAAACAATAGAAGCATTCCTTCTTGGTACTCAGAGAATGACTGTACTGTACCTCTGAGCTTCACAGCTCTGGCCTTTTAAGACCTCTAGGAAGGTTTGCTGACATTCATTCACTCATTCAGAGAGTTAGAGAATGCCTACTATGTGCCAGGTATTATTCTAGCACTAAAGAGACATCCACTTGCCTTTATGAAGCTCTCATTCTAGTGGGGGGAGACCACAAACAAATAAGTAAAATATATGGTATATTCAACAGTGAAAACTGTTCTGGAGAATGAGGCTGACAAGGGGATAGCGGAGCTGTGGGTGTGTGGGAGGTGACATACAGTAAAAGTAGTGTTTCTGTTCACAAAAGAATAATTAATGTCAAGAGGATGGATGGATAAGACATCTGAAGATAGGTATTTACAAGTACATAATGAAAACCCAGATGAAGAAAGTTCAAATCTGGCAAAAAGGAAAGGATGCAAAATAAAAATAGTGGGAGCCATCTTCAAATCCCACATCCTGACTGTCACAACTAACCCACTGCTGAACTTGTAAATGTCGGTGGCATTTGCTAGGATTTACTATAGTGTTCCCCCGCCAGTCCCTACCCCTAACACTAACCGAGGGTGTTATCTCTTTCCGGGACCGGACCAAGAACGTATCCCTAGACTTCCACACGAACACCCTAAGCAGCAAAACTTCCAGGACGAAGATAAATGATTTTCAGAGTAAGGAATCTTAAGAGAAAAGTAAAAAAAACCCAAACACACAACATACTGCAAATTGTGATTTAAAGCACAAATTGACTATCAAAATGAAATTTAGTCCAAGTAGATTTACAAATATGTTTTTCTCTTTTTCCTACTGTTACTTCCCTTCCCTGCATGTGAATCTATGCTATATTAACTCAGAGTTATCTGTCTCTTTTAAAGAGCATTTCCTTACTTTGCAGATATGCAAAGGAGCAAAGATTTCCTTAAATTACTCTTAGTTAAGGATCTCCTAGACTGGGCAAGCTTTAAAAGGCTATAAGATAATGTTTTGTCATAGCTATCCCATAAATCTGAGAACAAAAGAGAAAAACAATTAGCCCATTACAAATCAGAGTATCTCACTTACCCGGAATAGGAATAATAGGAATACTTTCATTGGGGACCACCCGAGGTGAACTGCTATCTTCCACATAGAAATGAGCTGTCTGAAAACATTTTCTGTGCAGGAAAGAAAAACATGCAAACAGTGAGCCCAGAGAAATACACTTTGTCTGAGTTCATCATTTTTCAATTCTTTCACAGATTTTCCCAGCTTTAAATATCACACAGCACTGAATGCAAACCCATGGAAAAGTAACAAGATACAAGGACAACATTCAACTATTCAAAGAACCCCAAATAGGTGAAGAATATCCATTTTTTATTACACCAGATCTATCCTGAGAGCCAGAAGGAAGGGCGCAGTAATGAACCACTCGAACACAGGGAAACTTGGCACAGACAGAGAAAACTTGCTGTACAAACCGCTAGCATTACCCCACAGTATTTCTAAATTTGCCTTGTTACAGAGGAATAATTTGCTGTTCTAAACCCCCAGCACCAAGTTCAAAATCACACCTCGAACCCTCCCAAATGCAGTCATCAAACAGCCCAAGTACACAATAGCACCACATTGTCAGTGCTGAGCGAAGGCCCCCGAAGCCGCAGACAGCTCTGGAAGAGGGTCAGAGGGCTCCAAGAGGGCAAGCACTCAAAATCAGAGGCCCATGCCAGATAACATGGGAGAAAGGACCTGAAGCCCTCAGGTGTCATCTGCTTGTCTTTTGTTCTGTTCGTTTTTACCTGTACTTCAGGCAGAGCAGGGAGCAAACACTGGTCATCATAGGATAGGCAGAGAACAGAAAAGCCATCAGCAGCTCACTCAGCCTCTGCCTACTGATGCTGGCTGGCCCTCAGCTTTCCAGCATCCACGTCACTGCTCATTGCGGCCCTAATGAGCTGCCGGAAGCACAGGCTGAATATTTAATGAGGCTGCTCAGCGTGAATGGCTATTGTGACCAGAGAAGGGTCCCTGTTCATCTGGCGGAGGGGCTTCACAATAGCTGGCCCTACTGCTGGGTCTTTTAGCCAAGCAGGCGGCATCCTTCTGGTGCTTGGTGTCCCTGGGATCCATCCCACTCCACTGGCATCTCACACCAAGCCCCTTTATCCTCACTATAGCTTTGCTTTTTCTGGGGGCCATATTCCAACCATTTGAGGAAGTAAACTTTTCTTCAGAGTTGTCTTTGCTCATCTAATTGCAAGTATCCTGGGATGATTGTGTTGGACATACTATGTTTCTATGAAGCCAAAGAAGGGAGTTAGGGGGATGGGTTGGAAAAATCAAACTCCTCTATTAGCAAAGGAGATCTTGGTGGGAGTGAGGAGGCCTCCAAGTCACACAGATTATTCTACCTCAGCTTTCCACGGAGCTATTATAACCACACACAATCAGAAGTGATTGCATGTCACAGGACGAAACGTCTCTCTTTAAGCGCCTACTTTCAGTCAGAAAGAAGCTCTGACCAATTGTACGCGTGGGCGCTGCTCTAGGAGCAATTCTGGATTACTGCTCCGTACCATCAGGACATAAATCACTCCCACTCTCAGCATGTGTCGCACAGGCCTGTTCTTGCAGAGCACTGAACAATGATTTTTTTTTTCTATGAATTGCCTGTCATGTGTAATATCAATAATAAAACAAGTTTTCATCATTCATTGTCTAGCTGCCTTTATCTAAATTTGGAAAGAATATCAGTCAGTCTGACTCAATCTACATGGATACGCAATGCACAAAATATTCGAGGGCTCTGTTGGTAAGTGGATCTTCTACTAAATGTGCAGTCATGGAAATCCATGTGTAAAAAACATCATTTTGATGTTTGATGTTCGAAATAGCTTCCGTTTCTAAATTTGTCGTCAAGTTTTCCATTCTTGGATTCCTTCCTCCTTCCCCCACCCCAATTTGCACAGATATCCAGCATGTAACATTTGAGTTAAAACTTAGGTTATGGCCCTAGCAAATGAGCTAGAACCTTAACCACTCAGTGTCATAGCTAAGGAACACCTGCTTTTGTTGAGATGTTGGACCATTCAAGCATGTAGTAGCCAAAGAAGTGGTCTATGACACTGAAATGAATGACATGCAATTTACAGGTCAGACTTTAGCTGGAAAAGAAAAATGCACAACAAAACAATGAAATAACTCTTAAGACCAGAATTATTATGCCTATTAAATTTTTATATATAAAGCTATTTTTAGTAAAAAAAATCGTTATTGGCCAAGAAACTGTTAAAGTCAAGTGACTGGAAAGGATAAATTGTATTGTGGATTCTTTTCCTGGAAGGATAAGCAGGCAGTTCACCCAGTCTCTCAGCTAGATGTGGAGCTAAAGCTTCCATATACTCTTTGAAAAAAGCAGTGTGTACTGAAGCACATCACTCTCTAGTGCTCCATGTGCTGCTGTTTATAATGGATTTTCCCTGGAGCACCATAACTGTGATTGCTGGAGAACAGCACACCACTGGGGATGAAGGTCAGAGCCCTGGGAGAGACTGCTCTCCACATCTGCACCTTGATGCAGGTCACACATGCCTTTCCTCCCACACAAGGAGTTGTGTGGGCAACTGACTACAGAACTTTGGGGGAAATGTTTTCCCCTACAATAAAGTTTCAATGGACTTGGCAAACATTTATTTAGCACCTGCTGCACAGCGTGGAGTGTGCAGCTAACACATTCTCTGTAATTGCCTGGAAGCCTTAAAACTACTTCCTGAAGGCTGGGTAAGCATTCAAGTAATTTAGAAAGAATTATATACATAATACATAATCTCTGCAGAAAAATTAGGAAATACAAATGAACAAAAAGAAAAACAACCAAAATTACCCCAAATCCTTTCCCCAGTAATCATCACTATTAGCATTCTGGGGTATCCTTCCACACTTTCCCTCATTATTGACTGTTCCTTATCATCTACGATGAGGGGCTGGGAGCTGAATGATAAACAACACAGACAACGTCCCTGCCCTCATGGCACTTACATTCTCATAGGGAAAAGCAACAACAAACAAGTAAACAAATAATTACACATAGTCAAGAGCTATGAAGAAAATAAAACAGGATGAGGTGGTGATAACTGATGGAGGAGGTGAAGGAGGCGACCTCACTGATGAGGTGGCATTGGAGCTGAGACCTGATTGAAGAGGACCAGTCACGGGAGGTTGAGGAGAAAGACCATTCTAGGCAGATCAAGCAGCTAGTTAAAGAGCCTTAAAGCTGAGAGAGCTCGCACACTGTAGGAAGTGAAAGGAAGCCAGAGGTAAGAGCAGGGAATGGCTGCAGGAGGTAAGAGCCAGATCATGCCAGATGCAAGGCCACAGTCCTCACTGGCATCCAAGAGCAATGGCAAGCCAACGGAGGGCTACAATCCGTGGAGTGGCACACTTCAAAATACTCATTGTGGTTGCTATGTGGTAAATGGAATAGAGGGCAGCGAGAGTAGGGCAAGGAGATCCATCAGGGGCTATGGTTGTAACCTCACCTAAATACAGACGGGCTGTTTTCTATTTCGTTTTTAACAAAAACAAGTTTATACTATACATGTCTCCTTGATAACAAATATGAACTAACATCCTCATTAACGTTGGCTCAATTTTCCATTTCATGGATGTACTAAATTGTTAGATATTTAATTTATGCCTTTAATAACTATTTCTTATGGGTCTACTTTGGGCGAGGGACTGATCAAGGTGCTAAGTTGTCGTCAACTTTTCACTATCATTGACCACACCTAGACGAACACTTTGCATGTACAAATTCTACATTGTGGGTTTAATACCTAAGAAAAGCAGCTGATTGAGCGCCAATAATGCATAACATTGTATTTTAACTCGCTCATTTCAGAGCGGTCCCACGAGAGATTTTGGTTTTTGACCTTCAGTGGTGTCTAGGAATAAAAATATAAAGGCAAGGATTTTGGAGAAGAGAAAAAGAAAACACACATTTTAATGCCTCTAAACATCTCAATTATGATGTATTCAAAGAGGCCATGTTATCTCTAATTTTGAACTCAGGGGAATGGAGACAGAATTCCCGATAATGCTCAAGTGTGTCACTGGGTATGCATTTTCAATTTTCTATCTAGGTCCAATTCTCTTCCAACTAACTTACTCTAAAAATCCCCCCTTGAATGAAACAGATTCTAGGATCATAAAGAGTCATTTTCTAAAATTATAATTTCTTCACAATGAACATCTGTTTATTTTATGCGAGTACCTTAAAAAGGGAAAATGATAAAGTAGATCATGTTTGAAATAAAAAATACATTTGTAACTTTAACTGTAAATTATAGTCCAGTGGATGCTCACTATAAATTGTATATTTTCACCTCTCCTCCTTTTTTTTCTTCCCTTCTCTGCCTGCACCTTCCCCTCTATGTGTCCCCTTTAAGGAACTGAGAACAGATGATAATGTTTTTTCATTGAGCCTGACTGGCCTAGGAAGGAGCCAAATTAGTCCTCTTTGGCTTCCCGTAATCTACCTTTGCAGCATATGTTTTCCTGACACTCTGAGTTTCCCAATTTAAGTGCACCTTAGTTTTTGGAGGGTCCCAATGTCAGTCAATCTTTCTCTTTCTCGCTCTCACTCACACATACACACACATACACAATCAGTAAAATTTCAACTAAGCAGTGGTTATCAACCAGCAGTGCATATCTCTTTGGTTTGGGGAGCTTTTAAAATGCTCATGTGGATGATCCCCACTCTGGTGATCCTAGCTGAGCAGGTCCAGGGTGGGGCACAGGCTTGTGTATTCTGAAAAATCTCCCCTGAGGGTTCTTGTGTGCACTGTCCCCGGTTAAGGACCACCGTGATCAAGGGAAAACAGTCCTGAGAGTCTGCTGTACTGTCACTAGGAAAGCCACTAAAGAAGAAAACAACCTTGAATGGCAGGTACCATAAAAGTACCCATAAACTAAGACTGTAGAATTCATATGGTCCCATATGGGATAGAAAACAGTAGTTAGGAATTCAAGGATATTAATATAATCATCTCAAGAAGAGAAAGAAAAACTGTATTGCACACACTTGAATAAGAATTTGAAAGGTCTTCTCCATTTCTGTTATAACCTGAGGGCTCAGAAATAGAATGGAATTCTCTAAGCTGGAGCAAACAGTTCAGCCTCTCATATTGAATAAAAGTCTTTTCTCAGATCACAGAAAAAACATATTTCTCAAATGAAAGTTTTTCCTCCTAAACCTACCTTTTAAACCACCTTTTGGACTGCCCTACTTGTCTCCTGGCAAAATAAATTTTATTTTTTATGAAGGACTTGAATTTGTCAATATTTACTCATTCAGTAGTTCACGATGTTCTGATGTCCGGAATTCCAGGTGTCCTACCACTTGCACACATCTGAAAACCACTGAATTAGATGGCTTTCTAAACGCCCCCCCCCCCCCCCCGCCATGAAGAAAGTACCAAGACAGAGTTACATCAAACATTCACTAAATACTTCTAGATGGGAGCAAGAAAGAGACATCCGAGTTTGCATGAGGCAATTTTTCCTCAATTCAAACTCAATGGATGTGAATGAAAATGAAATGGGAGATGTGAATCTTTTGGTCCCTGACTTGGCCGCACTTCTCATATGCCTCTCACAGAGTAAGCATCTCGCCATGCTGAATGAGAGTGAACTGTTTAAAGGGATGCATTTTTCATACACCACAGCCCCTAAATACAAGCCAAAAGCTTCTGGTGCTTGACCAAAGATGGCCAACATATTAGATCTATGCACATCTCACAGAAGGTTCTAAGTAGCAAAATAGAAACAAGCTTTCTGTATTACTCTCCATTCATTCATCCCTTTTTAGAAAACCAACATGAACTCATATATTTTAAGATTTCTAAGAAAGGCTTGACTGGAAGACAGGAGGATAATGTGCAATATCCTCTCCAGGAGCTGAACAAATCAATGTGGATTCTGGCTAGCAGCTCCCTTGGTCTCAAGCCCACACTCCATGATCTGTGGTCCAGACCCATATGATGCCTGAAAGCCTTGCGCATGAATGGATCAACCCATGAACACTTTAAGCTTACAGTCATGAACATTTGGTCTTGGACTGAAATTTCTAAAAATAACCTTTCATTCTTTTAGATAAGGAGATATTTTGAAGAGAGAGATTTTTTCAAAAATCAAAAATTCGGGGCTGGCCCGGTGGCGCAGTGGTTAAGTTCGCACATTCCGCTTCTCGGTGGCCCAGGGTTCCCAGGTTCGGATCCCGGGTGCGGACATGGCACCGCTTGGCACGCCATGCTGTGGTAGGTGTCCCACGTATAAAGTAGAGGAAGATGGGCACAGATGTTAGCTCAGGGCCAGGCTTCCTCAGCAAAAAGAGGAGGACTGGCAGTAGTTAGCTCAGGGCTAGTCTTCCTCAAAAAAAAAAAAAATTAAAAAAAATTCTACGCTTGAGAGAGCACAGCACATGTCAGAGGACATCTAGTCAGGATGCAGTAAATATCGACCAATATCAGTAAGTCATCAATGTCAATTCCCTGAGCTCCCATGGAAACACACACACTGCCAGCATATGACAGACCTGGTGTGTTTAATTGGCCCTCTTGACTAATGAAACATACATACACACACAAAACCGACCACAGCTGCTCTGACAGTGCTTTATAAGTATCAGTAAATAGTCAAGTTACAGAGGCTCACTATTCAAACAAAATGCAGCAAATTATAAGGATAAGCAGGAAATCTCTAGACCCTCCATCCTCCTCCCCATTTCCATCAGGAATCTGGCACATTCTTAGATCAGGACACCCAGAATGACCAAAGTTCTACAGTCAGGCTTTCCTTTCTGCTGCTCCTGTTTTTCCAGGGGCCCACTTAGATAACCTTTGATATGTCCAATTTTCTTAAATCTCTTTCTGCCCCTCTGACAAGGATCTGGGAATACTTTAGGTGACTGATACTCTTCAAAAGCAAAGTGCTGATTTTGAGTCCAGAAGTAGTATTAGAAATGTCTGGAATTCCACTCAGCACTGCTATATATCAAAAAGGCTCCTCAAAAGGCAGCACCCCATCCCCCTGCTTACAGGAGAGGGTTTCTGAGGTCTAGAGACATCGAGGTCAAAATGTGCATCCCTTCAATGACCTTGAGATATCACGCTGATCTCACCCAGGGTCCTTGGCTCACAGCTACACCACCCTCAACATCACTGTGACCGCTGGCGCACAGGTTAGAGAGAATCACCACACAATTTCTAGACTCCTGTGAAAATCTGGGATTACAAAATAACCAAATATTATATATAGGGATTAGAAACCAAGTCACTGTCTTCAAGTTAAGTTCAACGGTTTTATAATCACATCAGGGTGACAAGGAGTTTGTCTGCAGTGTGCAACTCAAAATGTTAATTGCAGACTAGAATGGGCAGTTGGCTGAGCTGCTGTTGAATATTAATTAAGCAATCTTAACTGATTTATAGACTGCCCTCATTTAAATTTACAGTGGCACACCCGCTAATAATCCCATTTATTCTCATGCTGTCGAGTACAGAAATCACATTAATATTTACTTTTGTCATGAATCTGTTGTAGTAAACTGTGTATGAGTAAGAGCCACTTATAAATAGAAAGCTGAAAACGTTTACATGCCTTCAAGGAAGATGATTGAAAGATGTGTTAAAAAGACATGCATTGATTTATTAGTGCAAAATCTTCAAGAAATTGAAGAAACAAGGACAACAATAGAAGGGAAAGGCTGTGGGCGTTGTTGGACTTTTCCTCAGAGGAGAGTCTGCTTGAAATTAACTCTGGGGTCCCACTTGGAAAAGAGCCCAAGGGAAGTTCTGAGTTGGGATTTTGCATATGCAACCACTCATTTGCCGTTATGCCTCCTTTACAGTAAGGTAAATGATTCTGTTTGTAAAACTACAAGTAAAACTTGTAGTATCTTTTCAGGAAGGGATCTTCTAGAAGGAAAAATTCAGAATTGTGCTTATTTGCATACTCTCCAAACCATTAAAGGGACATGGGATCTGACAAATATGAATGTACTTTTGGGGATAATGAAATGGCATATTTCATATTGGGGCCATCCTGGAAATCCTGGGGCATACGGTTGTCATACCTTGGATAAGCGGGGCTTGTCACATGTGAGGAGGAAAGGAAAGGAAGAAGGGGAAAGAAAAGCAAACAAAATCGTATTGAAGATGGATAGGGTGTGAGAGAGGATACGGTTATTAAATGAGGAGAAAATTTTTCAAAATATTTTGGATTTCACATGGTTGGAGAGATGTCCCATCAAGTCTTGTTATAGCTGGAAATGTCAAAAATCTGATTTCTGCAGTAAGAATTTTATTGGAAGATACAAATTGCCTGCAATTAACATCTTAGGATGGTGGAAGAATATTAACAAATCATATACACATAAGTGGTCTCAAGGCAATATACTTTCTTGCTAAACATTCAGTTTGCCAAGAAATCCTTGCAGACACCCAGGAATGACTGAAGTACTGGTAATACTTTCCAGGAGATAAAGAGAGCAAAGATCATTTCATAAACCACATTTTGACCAGAAAAAGAACCTGAACAGGGGGGGTTTTATGTTACTGCTGGCTGGAAGGAAGTGAGCTGTAGACAGTGCTTCCCAGAGCTCCGCGCTCTCGCCTAGAAAAGAAGGCTGGAAGGCGGGGGCTTTGAGGTAGCAGTGTTACACTTAGTTAGAACTCTGGCCTGGAATGTTCTCAACTTCTGGACTGAGGCTTGAGGGACTCTCCCTCTCATCTTTCCAGTGTTTCAAGCACTGACACAACCCCCCACTGATTGGGGAGGTGAATGGGGACGTGATCCATCTCAACTTGGGCAGGAGGTAGGAAACAGAAATTCACATTTTACTTACTGCGTGTATGATTCAGTATATTGTAAAATAAGCTGGTAAAAACTTTTTGGCAATTACTTATTTCATTAACATACTGACTGAAAGAAGTCTAACTTTTGCTATAAGCACTTATTTTAAGGATCTACAGGGGTATTACGTGCCTCTTCACTAAATGGCCCCAGATTCTAGTACTCTTTAAATACTTGGGACCAGCTGGGAAAAAAAGTTGATTCAAACATCACTCTATCTACTAGATTAAATTCCAAATGACTTAAGAATATTAAAATTTGACACCATAGAAGTACTTAAAAAAAAGTAACCTCAGAATGGAGACAGACTTTCTAATGGTGACTGAAAATCCACAAACCAAAAGAGAAACTTATGGACAGAGGTGACCATAAAACAGTCAAAGAAGCAGCATAAACGTGGTTAAAAGACAAACCACAGATTAGGAGAAAAATATTTGCAACTCGTGTTGCTGACAAGGGTTCCCTCTCGATTAGAAAAAAGCCAATTACATAAAGGAAGACTGAACAAAAGATATAAACAGTTTCCAGCAGCAGAAATTCAAATTCAAATTCACTAATAATAAGAGAAAACACATTAAAACTACATTAAGACACCATTTTTCTTCACCTATGAGGTTAAAAAATGCTGAAGTTTGAGAACACACTGTGCTGGGAAAGCTGTGGAGAACTAAGCCCCTCGTGTGTTGCTGATGGAAGCCCACCTTAGTGTCTCAACAGGGAGGGCAATGTGGCGCCACCCACTGAAATTACCAACGCACACAGCTTGTAATACAGCCAATTTCTTGAATTTATCCTACAGAGAGGCTTCACTCACAAAATGACACATAAAGTTATTCCCCGCCCTATCGTTTCTAATAACAAAAGACTGGGAACAACCAAAACGACAGCCACAGGGGAGTGGCTCAACAAATCATGACACATCTATGCTAAGAAGCATCATGCTTCTGTAAAAAAGAATAAGGAAACTATGTATGCATACAGAAAAACAGCATTCGGTGAAAAAAAGCAAGGTCTTTGACAGTGTATGCAGTATTCTACTGTGTAAGAGGAGATAGGGGATACAGATTCATAGTTGCTTACACACACACACACACACACACACACACACACACACACACCCACAACCACCTCTGGAAGAACAGACAAACTAGTAGAGGTTACCTATTTTCGAGGGGTAGGAAGCAGGGTAGGTAGGTGACAGGATAGAGATCGAGGGGTATAAATAATTTTAAATTTTTTGAGTTTTCAACCATGTCAAGTATTACCTATTCAAAATTTAAATCAACAACTTTTTAAAAAATTAAATGCTTGGGTCTGATTTTTATTGTTTTTTTTTCTTCTTTCTGGGGGGACAATCGGCTATCACTTCTTCCATGAGCCTTCGTCCTACCTTTAGCGATCCCGTCCACTCTAGGACCGCATAGCCCCTTCCTCTGCTGTGGGGGAGGAGCGTTTAACAAGTGAGGTGAGATGAAGGGCCAAATGGTACTGCCCTGAGGTGGATGAGCAGCGACTTTTGTTCAGAGCTGCCACTTAGGCAGCTTTTTTGGCTTTTCTTCTGATTCCCCACCACATTTTGGATGGGAAACAGGCCAGGAGAGGAAATGAGAGTGGTCAGAAAGAGGCAAAGGTGAGAGACGAAAGGCTGATGGAAGCGTTCCCTGATGTGGTCCAGCTCTGGGAGCAGCCTGGCAGAGGAGGGAGGGGCCCCTGTCGTCCGGAAGGCTTTTTATAGAGCAGCAAGGCTAGAACTGGGTCAGGAGGCTGCCGCAAAAGCTCCCGGGGACAGAATGGAGGGAGGAGGGGGGGATGTGGGCTGGTGGTCTTCAGTACACAGAACCCTCAGGAGTAATGAGGAACTGCAGGATCCGGAGGAAAGTATGGCAGGGTGGCCAGCATAAAGAAAGGCAGAGACTCTGAGCCCCTTGAGGACAAGATGTATACCCGGAGCATCTCTTCACCATGGAATACCTAGTTAGCACAGCACGTGGAACAGTGAGGAGAATGGGCACTGCGCAGGCGTCAGACACCAGAGTGGGAGTGTCACCTGAGCACCTAAGGAGGGTGGGCTAGCCAAGGGACTTCTCAGAGCCTCCAATTCGTTATCTTCATAACGGGAAGATACATTTCACACACTAAGCATTTTACATATCTACCTCATTTAATCTTCACAACAACCCCATGAAAGGGAACTATCATTAGACCCATTTTCTAGATGAGGAAATTGAGGCTCAGAGGGCTTCAGGAAGTTACTCAAGATCACAAAGCCAGGAAGAGGTAGAGCCACAGTTAGAACCCACACCTCCCTGAGCCAAAGATGGTCTTTCTTAGCTACTACACTATAAAAAAAGTAAAGTAAAATATATGATTCATAATTAGGTGAATTCTATAAATATGTGCCGTTTCCCAAGATGGTTCTCAACTTCTAGACCTAAATGAAACTGACTGTGCTGCTCCCAAGCTTCAGGAACTCAGAAGCAGAGAAGAAACCAGAGGGCCTGAGCACCTTGTAACAAAATGCCTCTTAGGATCAAAAATACATCTATAAGGAGCCCACTGCCACATTTGGGGCCAAGTATGTAGATTTGAGTTAATATAGTCCACCTGGCTACGGCACCGTTTCTGGAGAGGACTTAGAAACTAGATGTGCATTTATCTTTGTGCTGTCCGTGAGGTGATGCTGGCTTTTTAAAGTGTTACAGTCAAAATCACATTATATTTATAATGGACTGGGCATAAAAGTTAGGCATTTATGTGATGTCCAAGGTTCTCTCTCTCTCAAGATTAGATCTTTGAATCTAAAGCTATACAGAGAGGTTCCTAATTCAGTTTTCACTCTTGGAGTTTTGAAAATGGATTAGAAATTGAAGACTTCAATAAGTACAAAGAGATCATAGAAAGAATAATTACATTACCAGTGTCAGCAGTTATTGCCTTTCCCCGCAACGCCAAAATCGCACAGTACAGCTTATAAGAAATAGACCATGGACTTTCTCATTAATCTTTCATAATTCTTGGACTGTACCTTCTCAGATCTCGCAGGTATGCCTGATTGTAGTGGATGGATCTGTAAAATTTCTTCTCAATCATCTGATTTGCCCACAACCAATGAAGACAAATCATTCCACATGAAAATTCTAAGAAAAATTCTATAAATTCGTTCATTTTAAGTAGTAGGGAACTACTCACAACATAATATTGATTAGAGAATTAACCTAATTAGCAATTCAGTATTAAAATATTACTTACCATATTAACATTAAGTGGAGTTTGCTTAGGATAAGCCTTACAGAAATATTATCAAGAGCCTCATGTGTGGCGATAAAGATTGCACAATCTTGACTTCTAAAGGATTATTACAAATTTTTCCAGGACAGTAATTTTTCTAAGTATTCAAGTTACCTAGAACTCATACATTTTTATTACTTTTTAAATTTCACTCTTCTCATAGAAAAATATCTGATATATCCCCATTTGCTCACTTCTCTCTTCCCTCCTACTCTTTATCCCTAACTTATCTATAAATTTAGGTTTCTAAAAGATACTTTTTCACTTGTAAGGCTAAATGCATGCATAATGTGTGTGTTTATTTTTAAAAAGCTCTAAAACATGCAAACATCTGAAATTTCGGAAAGAAAATGGATGCAACTGACATACAAACACACAACACCCCCAGGAGGTACCATCCTAGAAACAAAGACACACCCCACCCAAAATTGCAAAATAAAGCAAAGCAAGCACACACAGGACATACTTTAATTGCTACCAGCTACCCGCAAGCTGCACTGGTATTTGCAAGTCTTACTTTTGGGAGTTGGGGTAGAAGAGGTGAGTTTCAGAATCGTGCTGTCTAGAGGACTTCAATCCCCATGGCAACAAAAGAAAATCTGGCAAGCCAGTCCCGGCCAAAGAGACACCCCCCTCAAGCTTGACCGCCCCTCACCTGCTCCCCTTCTCTCCTCTCTCCCCAGAAGAAGGCACTTCACGGAAACGTCTGGGAAAGCCCTTGGACTTTATTTTGTTACACCCTCTAAATGGACAAAAAACAAAAGAGAACAGGTGTAGAAGACAGTATTTTCAATTGGCCACCAAGAGTTCCACACAAATGCCCTCCCTCCCATCTAACACAGGCATTCCCCAGCATTAGGCCTCATTTGGACATTTTCAAAAGAGAAAGCTTACACACAAAGGTGGCTGGGTTTATTAAGGTTTTTTATACTGAGGTAAGAAGTAATGAAATGGGAACTTTACTCTTAAAAAGTTGTCTTTACATATTAGAACATACTAGAACCCTGTGTTACTTCTGCTAATGACAGCAGGTAAGGATACCACAAACCCCAGAATGACCCTTCTCATCTATACACCTATCCTTCCACCTTTGACACAATGCCTGGACAAACAGGATTGCTTAAAATACCATTGGAATAAGTAGAACTAGGCAGGAATCTACTAGATGCCATTTGAACCCCCTTCTGCCACAAATTTCTCTGAATTTGGTGCTGTTAGATCTGGGATTTTCTCTTTTCCCCATGCATTCCTCTCATCTCTAGACATTTCCTTGATTCACAAAACAATTGTGGAATACACAGGAGCAGCACCTCAGAGAAGGTGAGGGTAGCAGGTGGCAAGTTATTACTACAAACTAAGTTTAATATTTAGTTTCCATTTAAAACTTAAATAACCATAGCATTTGAGATGTGGCTCTAGCATTTGAAAGACGCACTTCTGTCACACAAGAACACTTGAAAGTGTTTAATTATATTTAATCCCCAAACCACCTGGACTATAGGATTTCACAGTGAAATGACTCCTATTCTTTCCAAACCCTGTTGATAAAACAGCAAAGACAAACTTGTATATACGAAAGTTCTCTTATAGAAGCTCTGTTGAATGCCACCCAGAACTCTGAACTCAGGGATGTAATTCCAAAGAACGTTTGTTAATTTCTGATTCACTTGCTGGCTTTTTACTTCTAGGAATGAACATCCTGATTCTTGAGTGTTTGGCTTTTCTTCTCCCTCAATACAAGCTTTCACTTATTTTGATAATTATTAGATTCCATATCGGGTAAAAGTGCTTGGCACGGGAACCAAAACTTGGAGAAGTCAAAACTTGAGAATATGACTCAAAAGGGGGTGGAGGGGGGTGGGCGGCAGGGAGTGTGCTGTAATTCAGAACTTCTTGTCTCCCTCTATTGAGTACATTCTGGAACTACAACCACTGTCCTCAAAACATCACAAACGTACTCAGTGTGGCTATGAACATTAATCTGAAGAAATCACGAGTGTGTTCGAGTGTTTTTGTAAATTTTCATAAAAACTTGAAATTTGCAGCTTCCTAAAATATTTAGACTTCTTCTCAACCCTTAGCCCTACTCTGAATTCTGCCAGATTCACTCTTTCGGGAATTTTGGAGCGGAGCCGGCTATCTCCGCAGTTTTGCCTCACACACAATCACAGGCGCTTAAAACTACCACCCGTAAACTGACAACACTTCGCTGAGAAGCAAATGCCACAAAACCAATAACTAATATCTCGAATAATCAAGGGAGTCACCTGAGCAAACCGCAGAACCGACACAATCAACCCTGGGAGAGAGGACCTTTAATTCAAGTAATCCAAGAAACGGTGTCGGTTATGTAGAATAGACTAGACATAGAAGGAGTTTCCCTTTCCTGAAAAGTGAGCTTGGTTTAAAAATGTATCTGTTCACTCCTTCCTTAACAGAATCAGTCCGGTCTTTCAAGTATCATGGAGGATGTTTAAATGGCAACCTTTAGCAGGCAATCTCTCCCTGCTTTTGTCTAATGACTACGTGTTAGTCTGTTCCAAGAGCTTCGACTGGCATCTCAGGGCCAACTCGACAGCAGGGGGCCGGTTACTATAACAACTGACAGTTCTCATGAATTCTGAAAGGCCCCCGAGTAGCCATTTGGGAAACAGTTATTGAGCAAAAAGTTGCCTGGGATCGGCAGCATTAGCCACCACGTGACCCAGATCTTGCTGTACACAGCTACAGGGAGAGAGGAAAAAAAGGCGCCCACCTCCAGGAACAGCTGGGGACCTCCAAAGGCTCCCCACCCCCATGCCTTTTAGCATCTCAGAGCAAGACAGTTTAACACCACAGTGTCATCAGAAACTCAAACCCTCTGAGGCAAGCCATGTCTTGGCATCATGAACTCTGCTTTAGCTTTCTCCTCTGGCTTGACACATTGTCAGGCTTTGAAGAGCTGAATTGTAAAACTTATTCCTAATGATTAAAAAGAGAAATTCTTGAAATATGGCCACAGATACAGGTTCCAGAAAGAAATGAGTGACATGGGCAGTCATTAGTTTTAAAAGAAAAAATGATGCCTGGAATACTTGTCGTCCCAGGAGTGGTCTGTTTGCAGAAAAGATAAAGGTGATCACACATACATCCAAAAAGTGTGATTTGGAAGCTTGGATTTTTCTAGACTTGAGAAAAGTTGTATATAAACCTATCTTTTGATTTTCATTCCCTCCCACACGCGAGCCACACAAGAGCAGCTTGACAGACCCAGAGCCTTTATACACGCCGGATCTCCTGGAAAAGAATCTGATCCTACTCATAAAAGCGGACTTGATTTTGCATAGAGGAAGGGCAGTTTGAGGGCGTTTTCCCTCTGGCGGTACTGACCATGCAATGACCGAGTGCTTCTCGGTCAGCTCTGACACAGTGATCTCTGCCCCAGGCATTTGTCCTTTGTCTCTTTTCTGTGAAAATCACAGCCAAACATCTCCTCCTCCAGGAAGCCTTCCCTGACTCTGTGTCCCTCCCATCCCACTCTGGTGGAGGTCAAGTCCCTCCCAGAGCACAGTCTCCCTTCATCACCACTACAGTGGTGAGGCACCTTTAGCCTCCGCAGGGGCCAGTCAAGGAACCTCGGGGAAGCAGGGACTGGCAGACTAGGGGGCTGGGGGAGGGTAGCTCTGTCCAGCCCACCAATGCCACAAGGGAATGAGAGAATCCGAGAACAATGCTGCCAGATCTCCCTATTTATCATGAGAACCCAGACAGCTAGATTTTAAATAAAATCTTCCCAGTCTCAAAATAATTCAGATTTTTAAAAATAGTATGTCAGCTACATAAAACAGATCTGGAGGTCACCAGATCTGACCTCTATTTAGGATAACCTTTGTTTACCTGCTCATCTCCTCCATTAACCTAAAAGCTATGTCTCCTTGCTGAATCCCCAATGCCTGGCACAAACTAGATGCTTAAGAAATGTCTTTGGGGTCAGCTCCAGTGGCCCAGTGATTAAGTTCAGTGCGCTGTGCTTAGGCGGCTTGGGTTTGGTTCCCAGCGTGGACCTACACTACTCACTGCTAGTGGCCATGCTGTGGTGGTGGCTCACATACAAAAAAAAAAAAAAAAAAAGAGAGGAAGATAGGCAGTAGATGTTAGCTCAGAGCAAATCTTCCTCAGCAAAGAAAAAGAAAGAAAGAAAAAAAGAGAAAAAGAAATGTCTTTGAACCAACAAAGGCAGGAATAGATGGGCCAGCTATAAAGGGTCTTAGGTCAACAAAACCAAACCCTAAGTGTGAGTACCTCCAAAAACATACTAACTATGTGATCCTGGGCAAGTCATTCCCCTTCTGGAAACTGTCTCCTCCCCAGAGAAGAAGAAAAGTAGTGCCTGACACTTTGGCTAACCACGTGGCTGCTATGAGGAATATATGCTGTAATGTTTGCCTTGTATTAATCCAACCATTATGGGTTGTTGTTATTAGTGGTGTTTCTCCTTTGTTATCTGTTCACAGTCACACACATGGGAGAAATCATTTCTATTGCACCCGTCCTTTGTGGCTCTGCTGGAGAGGGGCAAACAGCTAAACCAAACCCAGTTATCAGCGAGTGAACTTGGAAGTGTCAGCTGCTAGAGCAGATGGGCAGAGCGTGCGCGCCAGGGTTTGGTGCTCGCAGCAGCTCTGAGTGTCATTGTTGCTACGGTGGGAATACAGGAGGGATCGCGTTCCACTGGGGCACATGTGGCCAGTCATTCCACGAGCAACAGAGGGGTGTTACCACATGCCCACACTTGACTTTCACATGCACCTGCTGTTTGCCGGAGCCTCCGTTATGCTAACACAAGCCCCCACACATTTGTGGCATGCATCCCTTCATATCTGTTACACTACCTCCCAATGAACATCCAGGAAGAAAAACCGTTGCAATGTCCACAAAACTCACTTGTTTTCATGAACAGCATTCTTAATGAGAAGGCACCTGCACATGGCAAAATTTCTGAAAGTCTAAAGTTGGCAGTAAAAGAGAGACCTTTCTTCTGTCTGCCTATGAGGTTAAATTAGTGGTAACTAATTTACCACAGAATTTAAACATGGTTTGGTCATGTGCTGAAGAGGGACATGAATTTCTCACATCAGAGCATGAAATCCTTCTCATATCAAACTTTAACAAACCTGGGTCAGATGTTACAATTCACATTAGAGTTTCCAGTTTTCTCTTCCAAAGTCCATGTAGTTAGTTAGCTCAGCCCTATCTGCACGTGAGAAGTAATGCTGCTCTGTGCTTCCAGAAAGTTCCCTTCTAAGCTAGAATTATGGTCAATAAGATGCTCAGTTTGTCATAAAGGTAATATGGCACTGATTAGCTGGAACTAAGAACAAATAGGTTTTATTATTCAACATCAAAATCTATTCAGCTTCTAGAACACCTGAAAATCTAGCTGGTCCTCTAAAGTTTTCTTCCACATGATTTTGGCAAATCCAAACCATAGGATCTTTTCTACACATAAGAACATGCACTATAAAGAGAAGCTATGGAAGGAAGGAAGGAAGTGCTTCCAGGCATGTGACTCCTCATCTAGGCAAAATAATGTAATGGTTAAGACGGTGAGTTATAAAGTCAAATTGTCCGGGTTCAAATCCAGGATCCAGGAAAGATTAACAGTGTGACTTGGGCATGTCACCTGATCTTACCAAGCCTCAGTTTTCTGATCTGCAAAATGGATATAATAATTCCTAGGATTTATAAGCTGATTAGGAGGGGATATAATCTGCTTAGCACATGTCTGGTATGATGACTATTCAAGAAGAGATTCTTGGCGACATGGGCCTTAACATACATGAAGCCATTTCAGGGGTGAGACTGTTCATCCGAGAGAGAATAGCTACCTTTAAAGCAATTTTCCTCAAGATTACAGAAAAAGACAAATTAAAAATATCTTTCCTATACTCACAATTCTAAGTGGATGCTAATGTCTGGCTCACAGTAGCTAAGCTATTCTATGGAGCAAGTTAATAAACAAGTTGCATGCCCTAGCACACCAACTGGACACCCTGCACATAGCTCTTCTCCCAGCATCTACCCCAAATTATGCAAATCAAAAAGAAACCTTCCAAAAAATTTCCTCTCCTCTCTGAGTGGCAGCAGCTGTGCTCTTCCAATGCTCCAGTTCTTTTGAGGAATGTCAGCACATTAGTGCCATATAAACAGCTTGTCTGGGTAAGGCAGGGGATACGGAGCTCTCGGAATGCACTGACTGTAGTAATTCAAAAGGTGCATTTTGTTACCATTTTGAGTAGTCAGGCCAAAATGGCACACTTCAGATACTAGGGAATTGATTTCTTCTCCTTCATTTCAATAGAAATGATTACAGCTCTGAACCATCGCATGGTTGATACGGATGGCAATATTTCCAAGGCACACACAGGGCGCCATTTGCACAAGGAGGCAAGCTCTATTAGTTGATTTTCGTTGATTTTATCTTTATTAGCTGCCCCACAACCCTGAACCTTGTCCAAAACTACTTTGCATGGAATTCTTCCTAGCTTCCCAGCAACTTCTGCATTGTTATGGATTTTGTTCCTAATTCTCTTCAAGGCTGACCTTTGCAAGGAGCATTTGAGAGAGAAATGTAGCATCCTACCTATAACGTCTCAGCTAAAAGTATTTTTAAATAAATTTCTCTTCACAAATCCATGTTGCTGCCTGTAAAAATCCTGCTTAAATAGTCCCCAGTGGGCCTCTCTATATCTTTCAGTTGACAAAAAATATGAGGTCTCTATCTGTATTTTTTAGTTTTGGCCAAAGGTGAAGTAATGAGAATAATGATTGGCTTCCAAAGTTGTCCCTTTCAGGAAACACTTTCTCAACCCAATGACGCCAATGGCTCTAAATATTTAAGGACACTTCTGGCAGTGCTCAACGAATACTCATGGGCTCCCCAACTTATCTTGTATCCTTGCGGCGGTGTGACCATTGCTGGTCAATGTGGAGTGAATGGGAGTGAAGGATTACACTTCCTAGCCATGCGGTGGAGAGCTGGGTGCCTCCTCCATTTTTCCATCACTGCTGCAGCAACTTGGGAGAGACAATGTTCCAGAAAGAGGAGCCGTGCACGGAGGGGGGATGCCCAACCCTGTCAGACTTCACCGAAATAAACTTTGTGTTGTGAGGCCACTGGGGTGTTGAGGGGTGTCAGCTGCAGCCGCTAGTGAAGCTGACTCTGATACAGCCAATCCGAGCTAATGAAGCTGACCACTGGGCTTCAATGTTGTTTGGGAGGGAGGTGGGGGCAGGTGGGGGCAGGTTGGGTGGGCCACATCTTTAACCTAGTTACTTAGGGATGTGCTCCTCTGGAATTGCCTTTAAGCCCATTAGGAGCACCACCCAAACCAATTTCATTAACTTCATAGTCACCCTTTCCTTTTTTGGCCCAAAGTGGTTCTGCTTCAGTTGGTTCAC
This sequence comes from Equus quagga, assembly GCF_021613505.1. NCBI lineage: Eukaryota > Metazoa > Chordata > Mammalia > Perissodactyla > Equidae > Equus > Equus quagga. The sequence continues at coordinate 125,713,305 of NC_060267.1, forward strand.
CTACATTTATACTATATTTAGCTCCAAACAGATGACTTTTAGCTATTTCTAGGATAAATACTTTGCACAACTGAGATCGTTCAAAAGAATGAACTCTAGAAGGAAATTCCACAAGTTATTTTCAAGCAATGTTTTAAGCAATGGACACATGATTGGAAATTGTGTACAGCTACACAACGTGAGTACATTTCTTTTTTTCTTAAAGACTGGCACCTGAGTTAACATCTGTTGCCAATCTTCTTTTTTTTTTTTCCTTCTTCTCCTCAAAGCCCTCAGTATATAGTTGTATATTCTAGTTGTAGGTCCTTCTGGTTGTCCTGTGATTACATTTAAGGTATAACCTTCATTTAGATCTGCAGATCTGATTTTCTTTGTTAAAGAACAATGCTTTTTAGGCACATAGGGTTCAGAATTAAATTTGTATTTTTCCCTACAGTCAGGGATAATATGACAACCTCCACTGCATATTCACGTGTCCCAGGCACTGGGCTAAGAAGTTCCCGTAGCTCACACTTAATCTCACATGAGCCCAATGGCACGTTTCTTAACTCTATTTTGCAGACGAGGAAAGCAAAGGTAGTGGAGGAGTCTTGTGTAATGCAGTGTTTCTCTACCTTTTTTTCAATGGCACCTCCCCTAAGGGGCCTTTATAGACATTTTTTCCTTAATTGCCCCCTCCCAATGAAATTTTAAAACAAATTGCATATCTGTGTATGTACTATATGCATACCTGTGCTTTATACACAAAAAGAGTAAGTTGTTTCACCTCCCAAGAACCAATACCCCCCTTTGGGAATGATTGTGCCCGTTAAGAACACACGCTGTAAGGTGACACAGGTGGTGTGTGAGTGGTGGAGCCTGGCTCCAGATCCAGGCTGTCTGACTCTCGGCCCACACTCCTACTTCACCACCGCACAGTCCTGCCTCATTCTCATCTTGCCCTCCTGCAGCCACGGCTCCTTCATGCCTTTCCATCATGCTCAGGCTAAGGCACACATCCCTTCATGTGGCATCCATGGCCTTCATCATCTGGCTCCTGCTGCCCTCATACTTTGTTCCAGCAACACTGAACCACAGGTACCTGCTTTATAACAGGCCCAGTTCTCTCTCTCCAGCTCCATGCCTCCACACCCTCTTCACTGGCTTATGGTTGTTTGTGCTTCAAGACCCAGCTTGGGCGTCAGCTCCTCTAGGGAACTTTCCCTGACCCCACCCCAGCCTCCTTCCCAGGCCTGGTTGAAGCCCTGTCTATGTGCTGCCATAGCAACTCAGACTTACTCCTCCAAACTCTATTATATTTACTCGTATGCCTCTCCAGTTGGACCACAAGGACTTTGAGGGAAAGGCATCACCCCTGAATCATCAGGCCCAGCCCATGTGTGGCAGGCACTCCATACTCACTGCATGACTAATAGGAAGCTGCAGGTGGGTCCACTGCCCATGCACTAGTAGAAATAGCTTTATAATTTCTTAAATAACAGAACACTGCTAAACTGCTGTATGCACTCTCTAATAATCCTGCAGACGGGATGGGATTGAAAGTGGCCCCCATTTTTCCAGTCCATGGCACATGCATGCATGACGCCAGAGTCCTCACTGAGAACCTGAGGCTGGCCACGCTGAGCTCACATGCCTGCCTCGTTTCTTTCCCACTGTTCACATGTGCATTTCCCCTGCTATCCATGCCTGAACTCCCTTTTCTTAGTGGAAATGCCCTCCTGATTCTAATTTCCCAGCTTCTTTCGGAGGTGACACTGGCCACTTCTGTCTGCCTCATACCTGCATCCAGTCACCTTTCTGGGCCTTGATGGTCCTTTGGGAAACCACCCCTTGTCTAGCTTCAGTGCATATATTTTTGATGGCAGTGACCTCTCTTATGTGCCCCAGGGTTAAATATTAAGACTCAGACCTGACAAGAGTCTTCAATCTCTCTGCCCACCAGAAGTCTCTGGGGATGGACAAATGACCTGAGTCAGTCCTACGAGACACCATCTTGGGACTTAACTGGAACTGTTAGAGAAGAGAAATTCCCTTTCCACTGGGACAAGGGTAAGTAAATGTAACATGGGCCAGAGGGCACCATGTGGAAACAGCCAGAGGGCCTGCCTAAGAGAAAAGACCTTACAGAGAGAGCAGATCCCAGAGCCTGAGTGAGAACACAGAGACACACAAAACAAGCTGAGTCCTGTTGTCCTGGTTCCATCTTCCGAATCCAGCTGGGCCTAATGCTCCTGAGCTTTTCAATTCCATGAATCAAACTTTTTTTTTCCTGCTTGTGCTTAAGGAAGTTTAAAGTAGATTTTTGTCAGCTACGACAGAAATGGTTCTGACCAACATAGTGGATGAGAATATTGCACACTGCTCAGCCCTCAGTAGGCATTCAACAAATATTGCTTCTCTTTTCCTTCTCTGGTCAAACTGCAAGGCATTGGCACAATAAGCCCACTGATCCCTACTCCATTTGACTTAGCTGGACATCAGTCATGCTCATCCTTCACAGTACGTAGGTGTGAGACATACATCTTGGTGGTAAAATAACATTATGAATTCTAGAGTGAAAATGTCCTGTGTTCAAAGCCAGGGTCCACCACTTACTGCAGGGCTCTGGACAAGTCACTTGACCTCCATAAGCTTCTGTAGCTTGCTTTTAAGATGGGGATAGTGGGACCGGCCTGGTGGCGCAGCGGTTAAGTTTGAACATTCCGCTTCTCGGTTGTCCGGGGTTCGCCGGTTCGGATCCCGGGTGTGGACATGGCACCACTTGGCACGCCATGCTGTGGTAGGCGTCCCACATATAAAGTAGAGGAAGATGGACACGGATGTTAGCTCAGGGCCAGGCTTCCTCAGCAAAAGGAGGAGGACTGGCAATAGTTAGCTTAGGGCTAATCTTCCTCAAAAAAAAATAATAATAAAATAAAATGGGGACAGTAATAGTACCTACCATACAGATCTATTGCAAGAATCACGTGAGATGTGTCACCCAAGTGCTTGGCAAAGTGCCTGGTACTAAGAAAGGACATCAGCAAGCACTAACATCCCCGTACAATGGGATGCCAGGGGAGACAGCGAATTCAGAGACCTCGGGTTTCATTTTCTACTATTTCACAAACCCATTAAATTGCAGCGAAAGCAACTCTAAGTGAACACACTTCGAAACCAGAACAATAGCTGCAAAGGGTCAGTCCCTGGCTATAGAAACTGGCACCACAGCGAGCTGGTTTGAAGCCCCGGTTGCCAGGCCTGCCACCCGAGGAAACAATCCAGAAGGTTTTGATCTGCCTCAATGCTCCACTTATGTCAAGTCTGTTTGCCAATCATCTGCTCTCATTGTGCCTCAAAAGGCGGAAGAGAAGCACTGTTGTCCCAGCCTCGAAACCGCATCGCCTTGGGAAATACGCATCTCTTCTGAATTTACCAATTTTCTGTGTGAGCTCCCCAGTGCCTCCTCTTTTCATATGAATAATAAAAAAAAAAGTTGGGATAGAAACAAGGTCCTTGTCCCCTCTAGGCTGTTCTCATGCTTAGCCAACTCATCCGTCCTCACACTGATTCAATTTTACTTTCCTTGCTCTGTAAGAATTTTCTCCTTCACACTCACTTTTGTGTACTGGCATTAGGAGTTTTGTAGAAGTTCACAGGCAGAGTTTACTGGATGAAGTTTAAAGCTCTGGTTCCTTTAAATAAAACTCTCAACATATATACATACTGTACATATATACATATATAACATTATATATTTTAAACATGAAATATTAATATATTCAATACATATTTTTCATTTGCACTCACTGAGTTTTTCAAAAGTATAAACAGTTGTCCTTTTCTAATGGGAAAATACATTTTGAATGGGAGGATCTTAAAGCTCTCTTTACTACATGACACAGCCCCTTCCTACAAGCAGCCTGCAGTCAACACGCACCCTCTGCCCTGGCTGGTACCCATGTCTGCTTGGCCACATGGTCCACAATCTTCCTTGGTCACAGTAATCCATTCTGAGGTGGGCAGAGGACTGAGGTGGGTCAATCAGAAACACTCCTGAGGTTTTTGCTAGAACTGCTTGGAACAGGAGCTTTTTCACACGGGGGCTGCCAAGCTAGGATCCTGCGGCCTGGAGCAGCTGTGGGCCCTCTCTGCTCCTGCATGGGGATTCTGCAACTAAAACCACGCAGCCCCGAGCAGAGCCAAGACACGGCTATGCAGACCTTTTGCCACTTCTACGGGCTCAATTAAACCCACATTAGGCAGCCTCCAGTTTACTATGAGCTTCAGACAACTATGTGTTCACAAACCACTTTGTTCTGGAGAAGGGATGACATGGAGGTTGGTCTAGTGTTCCTAGGCTCACCCCAAAACACAATGTAATTCATAATCTATCTGGTCTGTAGCGCTAGTGCTATAGTTACTGTTAGACGCCTGGGGAAGCGGAGATGACCCCTTCCTTACTCCCTTGTTCCATTCAATTGAGAAGAGATCCAAGGACGCCCACCTATCTGTCAGCAGATTCTGCTGATCCCACCTTCAAACTGTGTGTATATCCAATTGATTCCCACCACCTGCTCTGCAACCCTCATCTGAGCCACCATCACGTCCTTCTTGGGCTAGTTCTGTAGTCTCCCAGCTGGTCTCTCTGCCTCTGCCCCTGTTCCTCTTCAGTCTCTTTGTAACACAGCAGCCAAGTAATCCTAAAGTCACCTCACAACACTCTTCTGTACCAAACCCTACTTAGAGTAAAAGGCAATGTGTTTACAATGGCCCACAAGGCTGTACATGACCTGACTCCCCTCTACCCTATTTCTTCCTGACACTCTCTCCTATCACTCTGGCTCATATACCTGCTCTAGCCACACTGACCTCATAGCTGTTCCTAGAACATGCCAGGCATGTTCCTGCCTCAGGGCCTTTGCATGTGCTGTTACCTCTGCTTGGAACTTGCCCCAGATGGAGCCAACTTGACTCCCTCCTCCTTTAGGTCTTTGTTCAAATATCATTTGTCACTTAGGCCTTCCTTAGCCACTCTCAACACTCACCCCTAAGCCCTAGCATGCCCCTCCCTTTCCAGATTTAGTTTTCTCCATGACACACTTAACACCATCTTAGGCATTATATATTTTACTTACGTGCCTTGTGTATTGCCTGTCTCCCCCACCAAAATCTAAGCTCCACGAGAGCAAGGATTTTGGTCTAATTTGCTCACTTTTGCATCACCAGCACCTAGAAGAGTGTCTGACACCCAACAGGGGCTCAAAATTAACTGAATGAATGGAAAGAAGGGAGGCAGGGATGGAAATAGGACACCCGTTCATCACTGACAAAGCTTGCCAGATAAAAGGCAGAAGCCCCCTACGTTAGTCTGAGAGGCGAAAGCAGCCAGGTCAACTGAGGGGGCCAGCCTGCCCCTCTCAGTTCAACTGCTGAGAAAACCCAGGACTTGCAAGCAGAAGCTGCAGGCAGACTTCCCACGGGAGGCAGGGAGAACCAGTTCAAGGACAATGATAATATAAGGATGGCTTACAGGCAGCCATTTTCATCTTACTTGTATTAAATGCCACACAATACACTAAATGTTTTCCTATCACCCCATTTTCAGCAAAAGGCTATGAAAAAAACCTTAAGGTAAAGAGGAGGTATTATGTGGGTACAACAAACTGAAGCACCATCTCAGAGAAACTGGAAATGCTATGAAACTTCTTAACTCATTCTGCAGGTTTAGAAACTAAAGCTCCAAGTGGAAATGAGACTGGAATCTAGCAAGCAGCAGGGCTGGGGTTTGAACCTGGATCTCCCTGGTTCCCGAGCAGAAGTCTCTTTGCTGTTAAACCCCAGCAGCTCCTCATAAGTGCCTTGAGCTCAGCAGCGGCTCAGCCCACTGGCTTCTTCTGGGTACAAGTGGGTGTCCCAGGTAGTGACACTAGAAACACTCAGCTGCCTTAACTTTCTGAATGAAGAGGCCATGGGCTTCCCCTCCCTATGGGCTGGCCCCCTCCCAAGGCAGCGAGCTGACAGCAGAACCCGCCCCCACACCCCTCTGTAGGAGCCCTCCGTCCAGCTTACTCACCTCCAGTAAACTAGCACAGCAATGAGAAGGATGAGGCACACGAAGGTCAAGGCTGATACCACAATCAGAGGGATGATCCACTCCATCCTCCCTGGAGAAGGGCGGCTTATCATTCCAGAGGTGTTCTTTTCTGCTGCAAAGAGAAACCACGCCAGTTAGAGGACAGAGGTTAGCGGCGAGGGGGAGCCAGGGAGCCAGAGTGTGATGCAGAGTTCTGCTCTGCTTTTAGGTACTTTCCGGAGAACTGGGCTGCCCGCTCTGGGACACCCTGTGACAGGAAGGGCAATCTTCAGCCTGCACCATCTCCTACCGAGTCCCAACCCAAACGGGGACTTTTCTTCAGGCTGCATTCTATAATCACCAGTGGGATGGATTTGCAGGTAGAGTTCAAGAGGTTTTTAAAGAGAGCTGTGCAGAAGACAGACATCCAGCCTCGTTCTAGGAACATTATAGACCCAGAGCGGCCTCTGGACACACTGAAGAAATGTGCTTAAGTCTACAGGGAGCACCACACTCGCCTCTGCAAGGGGTAGGGGGGCCTCTAGGGTTCGCTAGTGCCAGGGCGAGAGGATGGCACGATGGATTTTACTAAGATAACTGGCTGTGACCACAAGGGTAGCATCCATTACTCCTTCCTCTAGTAAGTGCACTCCAATTCTGCCGTGGGAAACCACTTCTCCCCAACAGACAATCACGGTGGGACAATTGTCCAAATGTGGGGCTCTCCAGTCTCCTGGCTAAGGGTAAGGGGGGGACTCAAGCTGGGGCAATGGTGCTCTGGCCCTGGCATCTCAACCAGCCCCTAGACGGAACATCACCGCATCCCAGCAGGAGCAACCAGATGCTTCTGCCCATCAGTTCCCACCACCTAGATTCCGGGAAATCCTGTTTTCCCTCAAATTTGGTTCTACAGCTTTTCCTTTGATCCCATTATGTCCCCACCTGCCCATCCTTCCAAAAGCTCTCAGACAACCAAAGACAGGCAGCCATGCCTCACTCTGCTCCCAGCACACGTCGGCCTCTACACAGCAGCCAGTCAAGGGGTTAACAGGGAAAGTCTGTGAACCGGATCCGGCTTCTCTCTGCTCAACCAAGACCTCTTACCCGAGCAGCTCCTTCCTCTGTCTCTCTCAGGCCCCGAGGATCGTCACAGGTCTCCTGGAGCCTCAGAGGAGAACTTATTCCCCCTTGTACCGTGGGGTAGATGCCGGGAAATCTCTAGATGGCCCAAATGAAGCTCAGGCGCAGTGTGGGGCTGGGAAGAGCACAAGTGCACAGAGGCAATCATGGGAGGCAGGTGGCGAGGAAGCAAAGGTTAACTGTGACCGCAGGGAGAAGCCCCTTGAAAAATCCACAGCTGGCTGCAGGCTGCCTTGTGCTCAGCAAGGATTCCTCCTGCTCTGCAAAAACAAGGCCAGCCTTCAGCGAGCCCGAGTGCCCCTCTGCAGGACGGACTAAACGCAGGGCTAATCAGGCTTGGTTTCCAAGGGAGAGAAAGTGGGCTGAGCAGCAAAGAATTAATTGGCCTTGGGAGCAGATTTTTAAAGAGGCAAGGCTCCTGAGTCATGAAGAAGTGTGTGACCGTGCTTTTCACCGGGTTTCTCTCATGTAGTTGACCTTGATCCCCCTTCCTTTGTTTCACACATAGGCCTGTGAAACAGGCAAGGCCAGGTTGATGCTCATCTCACAGGTAAGAAGGCAGAAGCAAACAGGTGAGGAATATACTGATTAAAAAACACAACTGAGCCCTTCCTGGTTTATAAAGTGCCTCCCTAACGGTGCCAGCCCATTTCTCTCCATCCTTTGCTCCACAACTTTTCATTAGAGAGCTATCTGCCAAGGCCCTACTGTGTGCCAGGCATAGTGCCAGGGGATGGGGACGCAGCAGAACATCAGACAGGAACAACCCTATGCCCGTGGGGTAGGAGTCATTTAGAGAGGGAGAGGCAGACCTACGAACAAGTAATTACAACAAAATGAACGTGAGGCCAGGGGAAGCGCAGGGGTGCAGGGGAACAGCTGCCCTAGCCCAGGGCTTCTGGAGGGAGACATTAGCGTGAGACCTGAAGGATGAAGGGGAGTTAGCCAGGCCAAGCGCAGGGGAAGAAGTGTGTTCCGGACACAGAGCACTAAAGTGGTGGGGGTGTGAAATGAGGCGGCGGGGAGCAAGCTGGAGAGTCAGAGCCCACACCAGCCCGGGCTTTGTAGGCTGAATTAAGGGAACTGGTTTTAGTCCCAAGGGCAGTGGAAACTACTGCAAGGCTGTAAGCCAAAGCAGACGAGGATCAGATGTGCAATCTCTCCCCCGACATAATGCCTTAATGGCAAAGCTCTGGCGACTGGCCAGAGGAACCAGAGTTGCAAATGAGAATGATTTTGCAGGGCTCCAGCAGGAGGCAGCCCAGCTAGGCAATTATCTGGCTGATAGAGGGAGCACCACAAAGACCGGAAGGTCCTGTTCATGGAAATACAGGAGGAGGGTTGACATATAGACGACGTGTCCAGTGAACTCGGTATTCCCCTGGGAGGCGCTGCGTACTGGAGGAACTCCCAATGTCTTGTCCTCTTTCTCTCCCTGCTGCCTCACAGAAAAGGATTCCTGCCTGGGCTACTACGTGGTAGGCAGGTAGGGGAGGAGGCAGAATGCAAACTCCAGGTCCTACTCACCCGAAACCTCTGAAAACGAGCCTTGGCCAAAACAGTCCCTCACACAGGTGTCTCTACACAGTCGTTGGAAATACCAGCTCTGCGGCATTTCTGCCATCCAAAAACCAGGAACAGTGGCCACTCCAGAATCTCTGGGCCTTAAGAGTGACGGTCTAGTTGTGAGGGTCAATGGCATATTACATTGTCCCTGAAATCCCACATGTTGGTGATTATGTCTGACCCTGCCTCCTCTCCCACAAGGTGAGGGTTCGAAGTTTTCATCAGATTCTCAGAGAGCTCCAGGACTCAGAAAAGACTGTGAAGCGCCAATAGGTACTCCTTATGGTCGAGGAGAGAATGAAGCTCTGCAGAGGGTGAGGGGCTCAAAGTCACAGCCAGCCTGGGGCTGGGCGAGGCTGTTCCAGGACTGAGCTCTTTCTCTAAGGTTTCACGGTGCTTGCTGAGAATTTTTTTTGGGGGGTGGGGCGGGGGAAGGGGAGTCAACCCCATCTGAAATCCCACGGTGGACAGTCCCCAAGTGGCACTTTCTGTGGAGGAGGTGCCAGGTTGGCAACAACCTGCAGTGTGAATGAGAGACCTAAGGAAATTGTTCCGACAGCAGTTTGACTTCGACCTTGACTAATGGCAAACAGTAGGATTTGCCCGGGTCTTGTACATAAAAATCAGGAAAAAATATCAGTGTTCCTGGATTTCCATGTGGGGCATGATAAAAGTTGACTTCAAATTCACAGTATTGCTTTGTCTTCATGGTAGCAGGAGCCTGGAATTTAATTCCATCTCCACATGACCACATGAACACTGCTCCTGTCACGGTCCTGAGGAATTCCTCACTGCCCTCAGGAAGAGCAGGGCCCTCCATGATGGGCCTTCCTCCCACCCCATCATCTCCCGCCGCTCCCCTCCTTGTCTTCCAGCCACACCCAGCCAACCAGTGAGCACGCTGGGCCACAGTCCCACCTCTCTCCCTTCATCCCTGCTGATCCCATCACCAGGCATGCCTTTCCCAGCCAGCCTCCAGAAGATCTTATTGATCCCTCCACCCTGGTTCAGGTGCTACCTTCTCTGTGAGGCCTCCCCAAGCCCTGAGTCTGTGCTATCTCTGGAGGGCAGAGGAGAATTAAGATCACAGGTTGACATCCTGGCTCTGCCACTTTCTGCATGACCTTTAACCAATAACTTAAACCAGCTGGGCCTGGAGTTCTTCATCTATAAAGTGGGATAAAAGAACTTACTTCATAGGAGCCGAGGGAAAATTTAATGACAAGATGCACATAGAATGCTAAGAAGTGTGCCTAGCATTAAGCAAATCCTGAGTAAATACGATCATCACCATCATTGTTGTCGCTGTCATCTCATTGCTCTTATTGCACACCTCAGACTCAATGATAACAGCTCTTTTATTATGGTAAGGTCCCCAAAGGTAGGGCTGGTTTCTGTTGGTCCACGGAAGAACAGTAATAAAGCTCTGCCTCCTACTAGCTGTGCAACTCTGGGCAAGTTACTTAACCTTTCTTCTTTGTTTTTTCAATTGTATGTGTGTGTATGTGTATGTGTGTGTATATATATATTTAAAGATTGGCACCTGAGCTAACATCTGTTGCCAATCTACTTCTTCTTCTCCTCCTCCTCCCCAAAGCCCCCCAGTACACAGTTGTATATCCTAGCTGTGAGTGCTTCTGGCTCTGCTATATGGGACGCCACCTCAGCATGGCCTGATGAGTGGTGCCATGTCTGTGCCTACGATCCAAACTGGAGAAACCACGGGCCGCCGAAGTGGAGCACATGAACTTCACCACTCGGCCTGGGGCCAGCCTCTACCTAAACTTTCTGTGCCTCGGTTTCCTCATCTGTACATAATATTGCCTACTGCACTGTAGGGGTGTGAGGATTAAATGAGTTAGTACATCTAAAACACTTAGAGTGTTGCCTGGCACCCATAAGCACCTGGTTAATGTTATCAATTGTGATTACCATCATCACCATCCCCATCCCCCTCATCCCTAACATCATCACCACTGTCACCACCACCCTCTTCCTCATCAACACCCTAGCAAAGCACCAGGCGGATGGTGAGTGCTCACTGGCTGCTGCTGAATCTCAGTCCCCCGGTAATATCTGAGTGCGTAAGTGGCCATCACACAGAACCACAGGCGTGCTGGGCATTAGCACTGGAGGCTGCCTGTGATGACATGGCCACTGAAGAGCCAGAACCTCAAAGTTTGCCCCAAGACAAGACCACAACACATTTCTTGCCGTCCTTCAGAAGAAACACTTGTCCTGCTGTCCGACTCAGTCTGAGACGCAGCAGGCCCTCAAAGGAGGAAGTGCAATAAAACAGCAAACAAGTAGGAACACATAACACGCCACCGGGGCTGAGTAGACACTGTCCTCCTCCTGTGCCTTCAGTCCCCCGACCACCTTTCAGAGACTGGGACACACTATAAACTTTTCAGAGCAGCCAAGGCAGTGGGTCACAAGGCTACAATCCTGCACTTCGGAGCAGACACATGTGACTACAAATTCTGGCTCGGGCTTTTCTAGCTGTGTGACTTCGGGTAAATGCCTGCCTGTCTCTGAGCCTCTGGTCCCTCCTCTATTAAAGGGAGATGGATGAGAACACTCACTTCTCAGTGGAGTGATGAGAATTAAATGAGATAATCTGTGTGAAGCAGATTGTGTAAATTATGGCTACATAATCTACCAGGCCGGATGCAAAATGAAATCATGCAGCTCCTCATTCAAAAATTAGTAAAGAGTTTCAAGATGGTGGCAGCAGAGCATGAAGGCAGCACAGGGCCTTCGAAGCCCAGCACCCTGTGTGACCGCATGGGTCACATGCTCACGAAGCTGGCCCTGGCCAGGCAAGCATTCAGCACAGGGCCTGACACAGAGGCAGCGTCCAGGGAGTGTTCATCCTACTCCTCCTTTCAATGGAACCAAGTGACAGTGCTGACAGTGCGATAAAATTAGACGCTACCAACTGTTAGGAGCAGCTCACTTGTATTCAGGGCCTCACTTGTAAAGCCAGCTGCCTCCTGAAAGGACAAGCAGAACATGGCTGCACAGTCACTGGAAGGTTTGCTTCCCTCCATGATGCCCAAATCCTGATGCCAGGCCAAGTACAGGACCTCTGGGTCAATGCAGCTCCTCCTCATGGCCATCTCTGATTTGCCCGGATAGCCTGGTTTTCCCAGCAGGACCAGCCCTTCGATTCCTGCCTACCATGGGTTACGTGAACTGGCAGCCCACAGATGTGTCTGGCTTGGTAGCCCTCCCCTCATAATTATTATTAAATCGTGAGTTAGCTGCCAACATTTAATAAGCAATGGAGTTCACATAAAAATCAGGAATGGAATCTTCTATTGGAAATGTTCAAGGTTGGCAATGCAGGCCTGAATTCCCACAAGGAATACTCTTCACACAGGGCATGCCTTATTACATTGCCACAGTCCTCACTGCTCCCTAATGTCATACACTAGACCTGCTTTCCTCACCCCTGACTCCTGCTGCCAGCTCACTCTAGCCAGTCTAATTTCAGTCTGAAGGATGGCACTCTGACCCACAAAATTAGCAGAACAATACTAATTTAGGTCTTTTAAAAAGGCCTCATAATCAAAAGCAAAAATCATGATTTAATTACTCCTGAGGAGGATTCTGAAATCACAAACTGGCTCAAGAGAAGAGGCTATTTTGTACAAGGCAGCTTTTCCCAATTCAACATTTATTTTTGAAGAGATTTTATATTTTCCAACCAATTAGAAATTAACCAGGCTGTTTGCTCCATCTATACAATGTGGGCCATTCCCCTCAGTGAACCTGGACCTTTTTCATACTCTTTCCGGAGCTGCATCTTGATAATCTGTATGTAACAGGATGGAAATGGGAAGAGGATATCAACTTACATGCCTGCCCCTCTCCCCCCATGGATGTGATGTGTGCATGAAGGCGCGAAGAGGATCAGAAGATGCGAGGCCAGCCAGGGCCGGGACTCAGAGAACGAGCCTGCGTCAGAATGTCTTCCAGACGAAACCTGGAGCAGGAGGCTAACTACCGTCTCTGAGCATTTGCAGGAGGGAGGTGAGGTTGAACGACCTCCCCACCGCTTTCCTCACCCAGCTTGTAGTTCAGCATCCAGCAGAATCTGAGTAAAGTGCCTCCATTCTGCTCTTTAAAAAAAATTAAAAAAATAAAAAAACAGAAAAGAAAAACAGTTTTCAGTGGCATATGTCATCACTGAATTAATGCTGTTTGCCTTTTACTGGCTTGGCTCTCATCCCAGTAGAAGCAAATAAAAACGGAGTACAATGTACTGTAAATGCTACAGGCAGGGATACATGAGATGGACCCATCTGAAACGCTTCCTACTCCACAGGAAGGGCTCCGCTCCTGATGCCGGACAAGAAGCCCGATGCTGTCAAGATTAAACTGAGCTTGGATCCGAGAGGCCACTACGAGGAGTATCTCCACTTTTCAAGAAAGATCAAGAGAAGGACAATCTGTACCCTCGTAAATCTACAGCCTGGTTCCATCTCTGGCAACCTGACTGAATTTGTTCCGAGTAACGCCACTCATTCAAAACCACTCACATCCGTGAATTAAGGCGGCTGCTTTTAAAAGAATGGTGGTAAAAAAACACATACAATTTACCATCTTAACCATTTCTAAGAGTACAGTTCAGTAGTGTCAAGTGTATTCACACAGTTGTGCGACCAATCTCCAAAATCTGTTTTTCATCTGCAAAATGAAATTCAATACCCATTAAGCAACTCCCCATCCCCCTCCTCCCTGCCCCTGGCAACTGCCATTCCACTTCCTGTCTCTATGACGTTGACTACCCTAGGCAGCTCATAGAAGTGGAATCATATTTGTCTTTTTGTGGCTGGCTTATTTCACTTAGCATAACGTCCTCAGTGTTCACTCATGCTGTACCATGTGTCAGAATGCCCTTCCTTTTTAAGGCCAAATAATATTCCATTGTGTGTTTATACCACATTCTGTTTATCTATTCATCTGTCAATGGACATTAGGGTTGTTTCCACCCCTTGGCTATTGTGAATGCTGCTGCTATGAACATGACTGTACAAATCTCTCTTCAAGACTCTGCTTTCAATTCTTTTGGGTACATACCCAGGAGTGGGATTGCTGGATCACACGGTGGTGCTATTTTTAACTTTTTGAGGAACCACCGTACTGTTTTCCATGGCGGCTGTGCCATTTTACATTCCCACCAACAGTGCACAAGGTTTCCAATTTCTCCACATCCTCACCAACACTTGTTATTTTCTGTTTTGTTTCGTTTTTCGGTTTTTGATGGTAGCCCCCCAGTGGGTGTGAAGTGAAAAGGCAGCTGCTTTTTTACAGAGCCACAAAATTTGCCTTTAGTTTCTGGAGCACTGACATTATCTAAACCCCTGTTGCAGAGACAGGAGTGATAGTTACAAATGCATATATTCTCCTGCAGTGGGACACTGGTCTCATGTTCCTATTACCACGTCTGAGCTGGATCGGAACATCCATCCATCTGTATGTGTTTCCATCTGTATCACCACCTGGAGTTCTTGTGACTAAGCACCACTTCACACAGAGCCCACTTCCTCAGACTCAAACAACCAAACAACAGTCCATCATGTCTATTCCAATTAGGCACTGGAAAATGGAGGGCGCTTGATAAAGCCCAATTTAATTCCAAGCCCCATAAATATAGCCAGTCCTGACCTACCAAACCACCACCATAGACACTTCATTGCAACATCACATGGCTCTCCCATCAGTTGGGACATAAGCTGTATACTGCCTTACATCAAATACGCCACCCCTTACAACCTGAATTCCTGACTCCAGCCTCTGGCAACCAGCTCTTCTTACTGGGGTCTGGTTTCCCACAAGCAGAGATATTCAATCTGTCATACTTTGAAGATCACTCAGTGGGGGACAGAAACTTCCAAGGACCCAGATACCTTCTGGGAGGAAACGAAAGCACACTGGTGCTGAATAACCCTTTCTAGCCACCCCAAGCTAGTTGCTACTGACACCCAGGAAGATGACAGCCAAACACAGGGTGGCAGAATTAGATAGAAAACTCTCCCAAAAAAGAAACCCAACCAGCTAAACTAGTCTTGGCTGAAAACTGCTTCTGGTCATCCCTACAGGCACCTGGGGTAATTTGTTTTAAATAAAGCCTGCTACATTGTTCCCCACCAGCATACACTCCAGCTGGGTATCGCAGTCATGACCTCTACTCTGTCTTCATGAACCCGTACTACTGCTTATTTTCGTCCTTAAATTAACTACTAGTTTTTTCCTCAAGTAAATGTCTTTGAAAAGGAAACTTTATATTAATACCATAAATCAGAGTTTCTCAATCTTGACATTATGGACATTTTGGACCGGGTAGCTCTGTTGTGGGAGCTAGCCAGTGCACTGTAGGAGGTTTAGCAGCATCCTTGGTCTCTACCCACTAGATGCCAGCAGCAGCCCCTTCCCCAGTCATGACAATCAAAAATGTTTCCAGGGGCCGGCCCTGTGGCCGAGTGGTTAGCTTCACACTCTCTGCTTCAGTGGCCCAGGGTTCGCTGGTTCAGATCCTGGGTGCAGACCTATGTACTACTCATTAGGCCATGCTGTGGTGGCATCCCACATAGAGGAACTAGAATGACTTGCAACTAGGATATACAACTATGTACTGGGGCTTTGAGGAAAAGAAAAAAAAGAGGAAGATTGGTAACAGATGTTATCTCAGGGCCAATCTTCATCACCCCTGCCCACCATCTTCCCCAAAAAAATATTTCCAGATATTGCCAAAAGTCCCTGTGGGAAGAAGGGGAAATCATCTCCAGCTGAGAACTTCTGCCATAAATGGAAAACTGGCATCTTTTTTTTTTTTTGTGAGGAAGATTAGCCCTGAGCTAACTGCTGCCAATCCTCCTCTTCTTTCTGAGGAAGACTGGCCCTGAGTTAACATCTGTGCCCATCGTCCTCTACTTTATATGTGGGACGCCTACCACAGCATGGCTTGACAAGCAGTGCCATGTCCGTACCCGGGATCTGAACCAGTGAACTCCAGGCCGCCAAAGCAGAATGTGCACACTTAACTGCTACACCACTGGGCCAGCCCCTGGCATCTTTTTAAAAGCACACATTGACTGACATATTCACTTAATTATATTTCATCTGAAATCATCTCGTGTTGCCCACTCAGGGAATAAGCCCCAAAGCCAGGAGGGAGGCAGCACCGTGTGGGATGGACTTCCCTGGATGGCAGAGTCAGGGCCGGTGTTTAAGTCCCATATTCCCACGTGCTTGTTGCCAGAACATGTTCCTTAACCTTCTGAGCCTCAGTTTCCTTCCTGGCCTGATGGCAGCAATGTCAGCACAGCCCTCACAGGGCTGCTGTGGGACAGTGACATCACAGCCTGGCCTTTAGCACAGGCAGCACCAGCAGGGAACAAATGTTAACCAGTGATGTTATTGTTTCTATAATCAAAGGTTTTCAAGCTGGGTTCCTCTGGGTTTGAGGGTTCCAAAGAGGTACCTCCGGGTTTTCCCAGATGACTGGGGTGGCTGGAGCTGAGCGCTCTCCATGCTGTCTGAGAGCAGAACAGCAGCCCCAGGTCTCTGACCAGCTCTGTCCACTCTTAGCTCGGGGGCCGGGCAAAAGCAGGCCATGGGCTGGGTTCGGCGTGGAGGGTGTAGTGTGCTGACTCCTGAATGGTCCCTTTTGCACCTGACCCAGACGAGGCAGCCGGTCAGCTTTCAGTAAATGAGTGTTTATATACTGGAGTTCTGAGCAAGATTCAATCTGAAAAAGGAGTTTCCCTGATTTAAGGAAACAGAAAACCCCAGCACTAACTGATGAGTTTGTAGACTATGCCCACCCTGAAGTGCTTCTGCTAGGACATGCTGTCCAAAAGCATCTTATTGCATCAGTTGGTAACACCACGTTCAGGCTGTGGCACCCGAGCGAGGGACCGTGTCAGGTCTCCGGGTAGCACATATCCAGCTGAGGGCTTCACACTACACAGACGTGAGCAAAAGGCTTGGTGAGAGAAAGAGCGACTGCACAGAAGCCTCTAATCCTTCTAAATAAGCTTCCAGGGCAGCTGCAACTACAGCAATCAACTCTACAGTGGAGGCCAAGCACCAGCGGCTCCTGCCTACCCGGAAAAGGGGTGAGTTTAGTTTGGCACATGTGCAAAAATAAAACAAAACAACATAAAAGCTATTTAAAATTTGAACTCACTTAAAAATTGGGGGAATCTGCACAAAGACCTAGCTTTCTGGCTTATTAGGCACTCTGACTGGCAACAATCAGTTGGAACTGAGTGAAGTGGCCTTCTTTAGAAAGAACACATGTTCTCGAGTTTGCTGCAGTCCTCACTGCTCCCTACTGTCTAACACCTGCTCCTTTCTCTCATTGATATTACCTGATTTTTGTACGTGTCTGAGTTTGCCACTTCTCCTATAGAAGGATACCCCTCTTCTCCTCTGCAAGTTAATGCTAAAGCTACTACTCATAAGACTTGAAGAGATGTTATCAAAGGAATTTAGACAAGCCTTTTGCAGATGCTGGCAAAATATAACATAGTTCGTAATTTTAACCATTATTGCTTTTTGGGGTCAGCCCCAGTGGCCTAGTGGTTAAGTTCAGCATGCTCCACTTCAGCAGCCTGAGTTTGGTTCCTGGGCGCAGACCTACACTGCTCAGTTGGTGGTCATGCTGTGCTGGTGGCCCATGTACTAAAAAAAAAAAATAGAGGAAGACTGGCATGGATGCTAGCTTTGGGTGAATCTTCCTCAGCAAAAAAAACAAAACAAAACAAAAAATCCCAAAAAGACACTATTGCTTTTTTTCAAAGAGATTATCCATTAAAATATTGTTTTTATTTAATTTTCTTTCTTTTTTTTTTTTTGAGAATGTTTAGCCCTGAGCTAACGTCTGCCGCCAATCCTTCTCTTTTTGCTGAGGAAGACTGGCCCTGAGCTAACATCTGTGCCCATCTTCCTCTATTTTATGAAGGATGCCTGCCACAGCATGGCTTTCCAAGTGGTGCGTAGGTCCACACCCGGGATCTGAACCCATGAACCCTGGGCCACTGGAACGGAATGTGCAAACTTAACCACTGCACCACTGGGCCAGCCCTTTGTTTTTACTTAATGTGAAGAAAAAATAAATGTGGAACAGATTTAAACAAATGTACATCCAAAGTCTTTTAGTTAAGTCACCACTTACATTAAAATGATGGTGATTTCATTTAAAAAATAAACACCAAGCTGCAGAGGCAGCCAGCAGAAAGGATGGGATGAATGGAAGAGAAGCGAGACCTTGGGGATCAAGGACTGATGAGTTTGTGGGTTTACCCTCAAGTTACTCACATCCTTTATGAACTAATAGACACACACATACGTTTGCCTAAACAAGGGGTTGGCAAATGACAGCATGCAGATCAAATCAGGCCCATTGCCTGTTTTTGTAAACAGAGTTTTACAGGAACTCAATCACATCTGCTCATTTATGTCCTGTCTCTGGCTGCCTTTGTGCTACGTGGCAGAGTTCAGTAATCGCAACAAAGACCTACGACCCACAAAGCTGAAAACACTTACTATCTGGCCCTTCGCGGAAAAAGTGCCAATCACTGTGAATCCGAATTGCCTGAAATTTTAAAGGAAGATCCCTCTTTGCTTCAGGAAGAAGTGAGCCTTCCCACTGAGATGAAGGTGGTGAGGGAGATGCTCCGATTTACCAGTGCTGGGGACGGACCGGAGTTCCTAGAGGTCATTTTTAATGCCAGCTCACTGGGAACCATAGTCTTCGCGTGCTTTTTCATGTCTACGGATGACTGCAAAAGAAAGACCTGCTAGGGCCCTCCTCGCTGTTATGATTATGTGGTCTTTGGGCTACAAACGGTTCCTCATCCCTTGTCACTGACAAGGATGACTTCATTTTTCTGCACCTCCTTCTGCACTAAGTGCCACAGTTATCCCCACTTTACAGACACGGACGCTGAGCAAAGCCTGGCCTGAGGACCCTGAGTGAATAAGGGGCAGAGTCTACTGGGGTGATCTGACTCCAAAAGCTACTCTGCCAAGATCGCAGACCCACACTGCCTGACGTTGAAGCTGGAGACCTGCACACCCATACCTGGAGTTTCAGATCCCCAAGGTTTATCATCTGTTTCTTCTCCTTTTCCCTGGAATCTGGAATTTGATTCCAATCCCAGTGACTCATTTCTTCTTAGCTGGAACATGCCCCAGGTCCTCACTCCTCCAGTCTCTCAAGCTGTAAACACTCCCAACCTAAGCTCTTAGTCATATTTTTCAGGAGTGTAGGCAAAGAAATGTTTCAGAGGAGCAGGCTGTGAATACTACTTCTCCAGAGCCCTTAGTCCAGAGGCTGAACCACTCAAGCTCAAAAATCAATTCCAAGTCCACCACCTGTCTTTGGAAAAACCACACTGGACCACGCCACCATTGCTATCACCTCCCAACTGGGCTTCCTGTGTCCGCTCTTGCCTCCCCTGTATAATCTCCACACAGAGGCCCGAGTCATTTTTCAAAGAAGCTAATCAGATGAGTAAGTCTCCTGCTGAAATCTACCACTGGTTTTCCTTTTCAATTAGAATCAAATCCTCAGCACGGCTGACCAGCCCTTGATCTGAGCCCTGCCTGTGTCTGAACTCATCCCTTCTCTCTCCTCCTGACTCTATGGTCCAGACACACTGGCCTTGTCATGGCTCCTTGACTCATCCAAATTAATCCCCACTTCAGGGTCTCTGGACCTGCTGTTCCTGTAGCCTAGAATGCTCTTCCATGGATCTTTGCATGGCTAGCTCCTTCCTACCACTTGGGTCTCTGCTCAGATTTCAGACTTTGACACTCAATGCTACACCATCCCCAACCCCAACTCTAGCACTTACCACTATTTGAAGTTATGTATTTGTTTACTGGAATATTCTCAAGATCCTCCACTAGAAAGCAAACCCTAGGAGAGCAGAAGCCTGTCTGATCTATGTTCTATTCCCAAGGCCTGGTCCAGTGGCTGGTACAAAGTGGGTACTCCATAAATATTTCTTTAAAATCTTCAAATGCAAGACATTCAACTTTTTCATCACAATTCCTAGAGGGAATGTCCCTGTTTATGCAGGAGCAGCTTCAAAGAGCTCACGAGCGGCCCGATATTTCCTTCACTCAATTCCACAGACGGCTACTCTGCACCTTTTCCTGAAACAGGACAAGCTGAGCGACACCCACAGGAAACCCATACTTCAAAACTGCGTCCATACCAGCTTTAGGAGAATGGAATTCAAAACATGAAAATTTATTCTAAGTTGTATCTTAACATACGAGATCTCAGCTTTAGATGAATTTTAATGTTTACAAGTGCAAAAGCAAATAAATATTTACCAGTTGCTTTTTTTTTTTTGCACTCTTATAACTCCACAACAGCTTAGATGCAAAAAAAATTGTTGCTAAACATCTTGTAGTCTGGCAAAAGGAAGAATTTCTTATTAAGAAAACCCCTCACAATAGTAACATACCCCTCACGCTCAAGGCTCCCTTGCAGAAACTATCAGGACGGTTCATTAAAATTGGAGCATACGAGAGAGCAACAACATTGCCACTGGTCACGGTGACGGGGATCATGTCCTCACAGCAGAGGCCACACCAGCCATGCTCCAGTCTCACCATCTATAAACTGGGTAGTTCACACAGCAAATGGGGCTCTAGGATGCAAGCCCTATTTCTCGGGCTAGGACCAAGGACTAACACCAGTTCTTCCCATGGAGTCTCTCATCCTCATGGTTTTAACGTAAAGGTCACTTCCCAAGAGTGGCCTTTCTTAGTTAAGGTAGGTCCCTGCTCTCCTCACTGTTCTCTCTGTCAGCAGCCTGTTTATTTCCTCTATTGCCATTTCAAAAGCTCCAACTTTAGTCAGCGACTTTTCTGGCTTGCCAGCTAACTTGCTTGCTTTCTAAAGTTCCTGCTTCCTAACTTCCTGGCATGCGCTCCACCCAGCTGCCATCATCTCTGTCTTCTCCTTCATCCTGGGAGCTCCAAGAGGCAGGGACCAAACTTACCTGGGTTAGCACCCAGCCCAGTGCCGGGCACCAAACAGGCAGGCCATAAATATAGGCACTGAATATGTGAATAAGGTATGAAACTTAATGAATAAACTTCTTAAGATCAAGTCTTTTTGGTTTATTTATTTGACTGTATGGCTGAAGTCCTTGGAATTATTCTGAGGCAAGCAGATTTTGCCAGGAAACAAATATCAAAGCAAGACTTGGTCCAGGGCCCAGTCCTGTGGCTGAGTGGTTGGGTTCACGTGCTCCGCTTCAGGGCCCCAGGGTTTCCCTGGTTCAGATCCTGGGCACGGACATGGCACCGTTCATCAAGCCATGCTGAGGCAGCGTCCCACATGCTACAACTAGAAGGACCGGCAACTAAAAAATAGTACAACTATGTACTGGGGGGATTTGGGGAGAAAAAGCAGAAAGAAAAAAAAGAAGATTGGCAACAGTTGATAGCTCAGGTGCCAATCTCTAAAAAAAAAAAAAAAAAATGACTTGGTCCAGCAACAATAAGAGAGTGGATTATCCTTATTGGAACAGAATAGAGAGAGAGAGACACACACACACACATCTTTTATACCAGGGGCACAGACAATTCCGGGAATATTAAGCACTTTCTGGATCTTCACCCCGTACCCCAATTTTCTCAGACTATTCACAGCAGCATGGAGCCTCCAATGAGGAGCAGGCCACTTACCTGGATTAACAGTGATAAATTTGCTATCCTCGGAAAACCGGTCCCCTCGGGACATAGGCTTTTTGGATGGCATTTCCGGCCACTTGGGATCACTCCCTTCATAACGTTCCTCTGGGACTGTGGGGGGCACTTGGGTGGAGGTGACCGAGTCAGAGTCCAGGCCAGGGTGGGCACCCCTCTCGCCATCGGGCTTGTCCGTGGGGAGGGCAGTGTGGTCTGGCTCGTGCCCAGGTATAGTCTGATGCCCACCCTCCTCGGCAGTTCTACTGGGCGACGAGGGGGTGGGGGTGGGCTCCGTCTGGTTGCGTTCCTGGGTGGCGTGGGTCACCCCGCTCTTCTCCTTCTTCTCGGAGTCCTTCTCCCCCTCCTCCTCATGCTCCCGCTCCCCGTCCTCACTCTCGCTTTTCTCATCCTTCTCCCCTTCCTCGGCACCCTCACCATCCTTGGTCGGTGCTGAATCGCCATCGGATCCTGGAGAAGCCAAGGCCTCTGTTGTGGCCAAGACTGGCCTGACGGCCTGTTTGCTGGTAGAGGCAGCTGTGGGGAGGCGCGTGGGCCACACTGTGCTGGGGAAGGAGGAGATGCCGCCGCCACTGAAGCCCAGGCCAGCAAGGAGCGTGCTGGTGACCACTGAGGCCACTGTCGCCTGACTGCCACTGGAGGAGGGGCCCATCCCAGTTGCCATGGAAACAAATGAGAAAGGGATGCCAGAGGATGTCCAGGTAGAAGACCCCGAGCTGATGGGGGCCATATCAGCTGAAGAGGCAGGAGACGCTGTGGGCTTGAAAGGGTCACCCAGGAAGGTTGGGGGAAGGGATAGAGGAAGAGAAAGCAGAGAAGAGTCGGTCATTAGGATTGGGAACGAGGCCCTGGTTATGACCCTCAAAGGTTTCTATGTCTTTTATTTAACTCATGGGGTTTCCCAAAGCATGGGGCCAAAGCTGACATCAGGTGATCCATGGATAAGCATGGCTAGACTTAAGCGTTTACAATTACTTTGAGTGCATTAAAATTTTTAACTAGAGTATCAAACCCAACTTTTCACTGATAATGCTCAGGAGGGGGCTAAATGGCAAAAAAACGTAGAAGCATTAAAGTTGGCTGAAAGACAAATACCAAATAGGTAATAAATTGGCAATATCAGATGGTCAACTGTTCTGGGGGTGACGCCAAAGGAGGCAGGGGCCCTGGCTTTGTTAGGTATCACTGGCACTGGTGGAGGATACACAGCACTGAGGTCTAGAAAAGCCCTCAAGGATCTGGCTCCACCATCTGAAAGTGAGGAAGTGGATGGACAGAGGCGGGAAGTAGCCTGCCATGTCTGCAGGCGCCTGGTCAGAGGCAAGTGGCACACTCTGCACTGTAAGCTCTGGGAAGTGGCTGACAGCCCTGCATCTGCACGTTGGGCCCTGCACAGCTGCTGTACCTTTCAGAGTCTCTGGGCTCATCACGGCAAAATCTCTGCCCATGTAGAGGATGACAACCAGAGTCCCTTTAACAACTGCCAACTACGTGCCAAGGCTCTCCACACTACCCTGGAGGCACGCGTGATCATCCCCCATTTTGAAGGTGAGGAAACTGAGGCACAGAGATGTTTGGGGCAGAGGCAGGGACGCCTGTGTCCAAGCTCACCCTCCTAAACCTGGGCTCAATTGTGGGACTGTATTTACAACAGGATCTCAGGGAAACAAGAAGTGATGCTCTGAGTTATTAGTTTAATTTTAGTTCTTACAACTTGACGGACAGAATCCAGAATTCCATCCCATCATTTAAACAGTTCAAAACAATAGATTTCACAACTTTATCATCAAGTTCTAGTTTGAAAACTTTGTAGATCCAGGGTGATCCAGTTAGCAAATGTTGAGTTCTGAAGTTAGTTAATGAAATGCCAGATGCCACGTAAGATAAGGCACTCGAGACGGGGCGTCAGGAGGCCTGGTCCGAAGTCAAGGCGCCCTCACTTGTTCTCTGGGTGATGCTGGGCACATTAACTTAAAATACTGCCCCTTGGTTTCCTCATCCATAAAATGGGAATAATAGTAACGGCAATTTTGTGGATTGCTGCCAGGAATGGATTACGTAATAAAGTAGTCGGTGCCTGAAACCCAGGAAATGCTTAGTAAATTTTTGGCTATTACCGTTATCACCAACACTGTGATTAATATAACGATTATTAGTTGCACTAGAAATGGGAAAACTTAGATATTAATTGAGGCTCCAGAAATTTGCAAATTGCTGTGACTTTGGGTAAACGACAACCTCTGAATTTTAGCATATGTCCAATAAAGGGCTTGGAGCCGACTTTTTGTACTCCTTTGCACTCCTACATCATACGATCCCACAGATAATAATTAAAGATCTGGGGAATTCTTATCTTGATGAAAAGTATACAGTATAACACTACTGCTTTAACTGTGTTGCATAGCTTGTTTGATAATGCACTGAGTTATAAAGAGTGAATAAGGTAATTTTTCTGTACATTAACCTCTTCACATTGAGCAGTTTAACAACATCATACTGCCACCTCGTGGTGACAGTTTTAACTGCATGCAAATTAACAATTTGCCACGACAAAGCAATTACCATTCTCTACTTACCACTCCTGTTTTAACAATTCTGGTCCCTTGGAATATTCGAGTGGTATTAGCTGAAAAACAAAGAAATGACATTGTAAACAATATAACGTTTTATTGTTGTTGTTCTGACGAGACTTTACTTACGGACAAGTTTGAATTACATAGAATTTTCACGTCAGAACATATTATTCCTCTTTAGATTTTTTCCCCCAATCATCTAAAAATGTAAAACCTCCTTAGCTCGTGAGTCATTAAAAAACATGCAGAGGGCTAGACTCGGCCTGTGGGCCATAGTTTGCTGACTTTTGTCCTAAGCTATTAAACTTAATATTTTTAAAAATTCTTATCGTTTTCTGTTTTATTGAGGTCAAACTTACATACAGTAAACCTTACGTATATAGTCCAATTAATTTTTACCTCTAAGCACCTGTGTGACTGCCACCCATACTGCACCCAGTGGCTTGCCTGTGACCTCATCCAGTCAATACCCAGCCCCCTTCCCAAAGGAAACCACCACCTGACCTCCGTCAGGGTTCTGTCTATGTTTGAACTCCATCTAACTAGGATCACATTATTCCATTGTTCCTCTCTATTATCTTTTTAGTTATAATTTCTTACATGATGCTTTCAGTGATTATAATATGCATCCTAAACTTATTCTAGTTTACCTTAAATTAGTACTTTTACCACCTCCTAAAAATGTAACACTGGTACAATAATTTAACTCTATTTGCCCATCTCACCTTTTGGGTACTATCATATATTTTATTTATACTTAAGTTTTAAAACTCTATTATGCATTGCCATTATTGCTTTAAATGGTCAATTCTTTTATATTAACCCTACGTTACTCTTTCTGGCGTTCGCTACTTTCTGCAGTTCTGTTCCCCCATGTGTTATCATTATTAAACAAAATATCTTTAAAAACGTGTTTAATTGTGGTAAAATACACACGACGTAAAACTTAACATCTTAACCACTTTTAAGCATACAGTTTAATAGTGTTAACTAAATTCACATTGTCGTGTTAACAGATCTCCAGAATGTTTTTATCTCGCAAAACTGAAACTCTGGACCCATTAAACAGGAACCCCCCATTTCCCGTCCCCCTGAGCCCCTGGCAACCACCCTTCTACTTTCCGTTTCTGTAAGTTTGACTACTCTACATAATTCATGAAAGTGGAATCACACATATTTGTCTTTTTGTAACTGGCTTATTTCACTTAGCATAATGAAGTATTCATCCATGCTGTACCCATGTGTCAGAATTTCCTGCCTTTTTAAGGCTGAATAATCAATCTTCCATTGTATGGATAGACCACATTTCGTTCACCCCTTCATTGTCAATGGACACCTGGGTTGCTTCCACCTTTTTGCTATTGTGAATAATGCTAATAACAAGGAAAAAACATATCAAATTGCTTCTTTGTGGTTATCTCAAAAAAACAATAGTGCTATATAAACTAAAAGTTTGCTTTCTATATATACATGGCACTGAAAAATTAGCAAAAAGTGCTAAATGCCAAAGTAACTAACATTATTGGACCTGATAGAGTTTCTATCTAAACCAGAAGTGGCAAGTGACGGACATACTTTTTTGTTTGGCCTGCAAGGTTTTTTAAAAAACTGAATTTAGGGCCAGCCCCAGTGGCCTAGTGGTTAAGTTTAGGGTGCTCTGTTTCAGCAGCCCAGGTTTGGTTCCCAGGCACGGACCTACACCACTCATCTGTCAGTGGCCATGCTGTGGTGGCGGCCCACATACCAAAAGAGGGAGATTGGCAGCAGATGTTAACTCAGGGTGAATCTTTCTCAGCAAAAAAAAGATGAAGATTGGCAACAGATGTTAGCCCAGGGTGAATCTTCCTCAGCAAAAAAAATAAACCTGAATTTGCTGCAAACATGGTAAACAGTACCTTTCACCTAAAAAAATCCCAATTTCCTGCTTATCCTGAAACATCACAATATTTGGCAAAACTGAGGTCCCTCTCCTGTAGGGCGACATTTGGCCAGGGTGGAGTGTCCATCACCCACTTTTGGTGGGCACATCATTTCCCAGTGTTCATTTGTACATCTTCCCTGCCTGGCCCCAGGGGCACCTGAGTTTGCAACCCCTGACCTAACGATGTGTTTATTTTGCATAGTTGGAAAGTAAAACGCATGAAGAACCAAATGTGGAGAACAGACAATCTAGAAGCCAACATAACCAGGTCAAACAAAGCAGCCAGGGAAGCAAATGGCTCCTACCAGGGACTAAGTATAACCTCCCACCATCATTTAGTCACTCCAGGATCGATCCAGCACTGCCTCAGACAGGTATACACACCTCCCTTTGTTAAGACAGAAAGAAAGGTTTCCAGGAGACCCACTTCAGTGCCCTTTACACAGGGGCTCTAATTAAGGCCAACAAACTAAAGAGCCACTCCATCAGCATACCTGCTTTCCATTAATCTTGAACAACTCCCACTGGGCTCAGTTCTAGCTGTGGGGACTAGGAAGTTTCTACAGGACCTTTCAGATCAGGAGTGCTCCACCTGCGGTCCACACACCTCGTGGAATTCAGGCACAGGGAAAAAGTGACATCTGTGTCCTCACTAAGCACTCACTGAGAGGTTGCCCTTCCTTCCACTAGGAAGCAGGCCACAAACCTCAGCTGCATCACCAGGACCTGTGACTTTGTCTCTGAAATCAGGTATTTTCAAACTGCCTTAGAGTCATTGTAGCTATTTCAGGACATCATCTGTGTTCATCACTCCTCAGAAATCACAGTACTAACAGATCCACCACTTGTCATTTAATATCTTAATACAAAAGCGCCTATATTACTCCATTTCAAATTTGTTTTGTTTCAAATATTTTGACAACTGTATGTGAACATAATTGGTTTCTTCCCCTATGTATTTTACTGATTTATTTTAAACCATTCTGACAGAGAATCCATTGGCTTCGCCAGGCTGCCTAATGGGTCTGTGGCTCAAAGAAAAAGCTCAAGAACCCTTATTTCTCCATGACTATTGAGAATCGCCCTAGTAATCAATCTTTTTATCTGTTTATGGAAGACTGGGGGTACAAGGTCATATTTACTCTCTAGGGGCGATCTGTTGCTGTGTACAAATGACTGGGCTTTAGAATAAGAAACTCGGACTCTGCTCAGTAGCCAACTGATATTTTTTGCAACTTAATGGAGCACCCTGAACATCATTTCTCCATCTGTAAAATAACACTGACACGACGAGCTGCCAGGAGGTCAGATGAAATAACTTCGGGGCAAATGCTCTGAGCCATTCTACAGACACTGCTTAGCATTATTATTGTTATTATATTTACCACAGGAAGGTAAATATAACATTTATGTTAGATAGAACACAAATATTATTATATTTACTATAATAATGTAACATTCCACGTGGCTCCCTCATGCTCCCAAACCAGACGTAAACTTACTGCTGGGGAACCTAATTATTCTGACCAAAGTGTCTGTGAAATTCTCTAAGCCTTTTTTCTTTCCCTTTTAAAACTTAAGTCCTAAGAGTTGATCAGTTTTATACACTGAGCTCTACTGCTCCTAAAGTCATACTTGGCTCACCGGAAAAGGTGTGCTAGCTTACCCGAAGATTTTGTTTTTACACCGCCCACTGGATGCCGTAGGGAAGATGCTAAAGTCCTTGCGGGAGCAGGGAAGGATCCATGCCCCTTTTTCAAGATACAGGGACAAATACCAACATACAAAATGAGTAAACTCATGTCCACCTATGAACAAAGAAAGTCTGCAGACAAAGGAGACACTGGCCATTTTCAACAAGTTCCTGTGATCAGACATTTAAAATATTCCGTGCTTGGAATTTATAGCTGACAAGGCCTTTTTGAATTACATTACATTACAAACATTTAATTTTTCAAAGTCTGTGCAGAAGCCAGCAAGCTCAGGGGCCTATTAATCAGGAAAGGCAGTTCTGCAGATTCCAGGCTCTTGGTCGGAGCACACGGCAGGCCTGATCGTGACTTACGTATCCAAAGTCCCAGGGCCCCGGCCTCAGCAAGTTCGCATTCTGGCGTCCCGTTCTCTCTCCCCTGGGCTGGCACAGGCCCAGCCTCGGCTTGCAGACCCTCCTCAACACAGGCAAAGGGGCCAATACATTCAGGGCACAGGTGGACACGGAGAGTGTGATTTATTTGTGAAAAAAATACAATCATGCTAATTTTTATTAGTTTAAATGAAAGAATGAGATAATGTGAACATCAGCAAAGAGTAGTTAAATGCTAAATACAAAATCATAAAGCTAGAGGGGGCCTCGGAGGGAGTCTAGGCTGGAGGGCTTTTTACCCTGGGTTCATCATTTCTTATTTTTTATATCAAACCTAATACTAAGGGGATATTTATAGCTGGTATCAGGCATTATGCTAATTACTTCACATGCATCACCCCATGTCATTCAGGACCCCGTGAGGCTGGTATTACCAATACTACCACTTTTTGGACTGTGAAATTGCAGCTTAGAGAAGTTAATAAATATTCTCAGAGTTGCAGAAACACTAAATGGCAGCAGGACTCAAATTTGGAGCCCTCATTCCAGGGCCCCAGCTCTAAACCAGTACTTCTCAGGCTTCAACGTACATGCCAGTCACCTGCACTATCTGGTTAAACTCAGATTCCTGGCCCCACCCTCTGAGATTCTGAGGCAACTGGTCTGGGAGGAGCCTGTGAATGTGCATTTCTCACAGGTTTCCAGACAATGCTGCTGCCATCAGTGCATGGCCTACAGGCTTTATAGGGCCTCTGAAGTTGTACAAAAAATTCCAGCACTTTCGAGGGAAAAGGTCCAAAGCCACCATCAGATATGTGATTCAAAAAGGGTAAGTACCATTGGCTGGTGTCTAGGTTTCCCTGGAACTAAGGATCCAAGAAGTGAAGAACCCTGTCAGGGAGGACCTCAGACTGGCAGACCCCAAGGCCCTAGTCCCTCCCTCCGTGCCTCTAAGGTCCTAGTGTGTATCACATAACCAAGTCAGCAAACTATGGCCCATGGGCCAGCTGCCTATTTTTGTTAATAAAGTTTTTTTGGAACCAGGACCAAGATTAGATTGGGGCAAGTAAGACAGTGGATTCTGTCATTATTTAAAACTTTGATATTTTGTTCATGAACCTTTTATATTGATTTTGCTTTGAAAAAATATTCCATTAAAATATAATGTATCTTGATTACTGAGTTTTTTGGTGCTTCTTAAATTTTGCACTAAGGAGAATGCCTCTCTTGCCTCACTCTAGTCCTGGCTCTGGAACTTTCTACTAGACACTAAATCAGCAGGAATGTACATCTATTTCTCAAGAAGCTCAAGGATCCTGTAAGGGGCTTGTTTGTGTGGCTTGCAAGTTGGAAAGGTGTGCTTATCTGTTTGGGCTCTAGCTCTCAAGAGAACAGCTGACTGAATCACGCCAGACATCCAGAGACGATATTCCACAACACGACTAGGAGGTGATTTTGTGATCTGACACAGTGTTAGACAAACACTTGGCTCCCCAGAGTCGAAAAATAACAACAATAAAAAAAAAATCAACACTTTGTTCTTCTTCCCTACTTCTGGCCTATGAACCCCAACCTGAGAGACAGGCCTAAATTCCTGAGGCTTTTCAGGTGTGATCTAAAACCCTCACTGATTCTCAGGCTAGGCTCGCTTTCTTTTGTCCAAGCACCTTAACAGGAAAAAAGATAAAGCATAAAGAAGGCGGGACCCTCTAGGAGAGACAAGAAGGGAAGCTGGCCTTACCTTGAAAGAGCATCGTCTGGCTGAAGTCACTGCGCATGTCGTTCCGACACACAGCCTGGACACGGAACAGGTAAAGGCTATCAGGTGAGACATGGCTAATGGTGGCTTTCTGCAGGTGGAGAAAGAAAAGGCAGTGAGTTGGTCTGAAGGCCAGTGGACACGTACCTTCTAAAGGCAAACCTCAAGTACCATGAGTGTTACTTTTAGGTTTCTGGGCGCCACGGCAAAGCCTGGCAGACATGATGCTTCCTTGCTGAGCAAGGCTCACTTTGAAAGGAAAGAGCGTTCAGAAATAACCATGCCTGGGAATCTGCTTTCAACACTGAAATGTGTAGGATAACAGAAATAACAAAATTAGTTTTGACCCACGTTCTTGCCCATGGCTTGGAACATGTCTTGAGCCCTCTTTAGACTCAAAAGGCTTGGCCTTCTTTCCTAACTAGTATACCCTATAAACAATAACTATAAACCCTAGACAGCCTCTAGAATTATCAGGTGTAGTGGATTTCCAGAGCCATGCAGAGTGTAGAACATCAACAACAAAACCTCTGTGTGTCTGTTTCTTTGCAGTTTAAAGGCCTTGCTGTAACATGGGGTATGATGCTAGGAAGAACACCTGAGAAGGGGTCAGATGACACAAGATCTAGCTTTGTCATCCCACTCACTAGCTGTGTGATTCTGAACCAGTTACTCAATGTCTTTTGGCCTCTGCTACCTTCAACTATTAAATGGGGAGAGTAATAGCTACCCCACAGGTTCTTGTGAGAGTTATATTACACAGGCGAGGCAAACCTTGTTCATAGGTAGTCCATATCACACAACAGAAAGAATGCCACTGCTCTAACCCAGAAGCCGGCAAGCTACAGCCCACAGGCCAAATCCGGCCCACTGTCTGTTTTTGTAAATAAAGTTTTACTGGCACACAGCCACACCCATTCATTTACATGCTGTCTGTGGCACCTCTCACCCTACAATGGCAGGATTGAGTAGTTGCCACAGAGACCCTATGGCCTGTAAGGCTAAAATATTTATTATCTGTTCTTTTCTAGAAAAAGTTTGCCAATCCTTGGTCAAACGTCACCAGCCATTTTCAGATCCCCAGTCCTCAAAGCTTTATTCCAAGAGCCTTTAAAATTGAGAAAATGGAAAAATACCTAAAAAGCAGGCAGCACTTGCTTCCTGAAGAAACCAACAAAAGCAACTGATTTTCAAAGACTTCCTAATGGCTGCAACGTCTCGTCATGGAAATGTGTATTCTGGGCCAAGCGCAGAAAGCAGCCCTGGGAGCTTAACCACTGAGTGGGTTTTCCCAGTGTAGCTATTGCAAACCTCTGACTGGGTATTAAAATGTTACTGTGGCTACACCTGCTGCTATTGTCTGGCAAAAGGATTCCTGGTGAGAGCAATAGGTTGGGGTCATGTTACTTTCCTTTAAGCCTCATTTCTCTCTTTTGGAAAAGGTAGGTAATAACACATTCCCCACAGGTTTGTAGTGAGGGTGTGGAAGAGGGATGTGAACCGCAAAATGCTACACCCATGTTTTAACTATTACTTTTAGGTTTCGGGGCCACAATAACCACAAGTTAGAGAGCAGCTGTGTTGCCATGAGTCAGCGCTCTTGACTTCCTGGGGAATTAAGAAAATTAATTTTGTGTGTCCCAAAAGAAAAGAATCACCCCTAGAAATTCTTATAAAAAAGAACTTGCTGTCAAAGCCTGTTTTTCTCTACAACTCTTTCTTTCTCTGAAACTAATTTATGCCTCATTCTCTAAAACTCTGACCCCGTCTTCTGTGCAGAGCAAAATCTTCGTTCCATCTAGGCAAGGATTTATTAGAATTCACTCCAAGCCAGTATCTATTCATCTTTGCATGTTTAATTATTTTCCACTTAGAACGAGAAACCACATAAGCGCCTAGATAGTTTCTGCTGATCAAGGCAAGCCATCTTTACTTCAGAAAGAGAAAATTCCTTCTGGACTTCCCACAGTGACAAGAGAAAGGTTAGAACACATCGTAACCTTGGGTGCCTTTCAATAGATTCCTCTCTGATTTCACGGAGCTCCTCATTCCCTAATGTGACCCAGATAACAATGTCTAGTGGGGAAATTGAAAATATAAATGGAAATGAAGTAAAAGAATCTTCATCTAAAGGAATATGAAAAGTATTATTCTGTAACTGATTGAATGGGCCCTGGGGACACTGTATTGGGAGAAAAAAAGTGATAACAGTCATTAAGGATCCCACTCGGTGCTAGTGCATTTTTCATGTGCATATACAATTATGGGTTTCATTATTCCACAGCCTTCTTTTGATTAACAATAAATGCAAGGCTTTCAAACCCAAATGTGTCACTTTGAGTTTCTAGGCAAAGACTTAAAGACCAGTGCTTGTTGGAGGGTTCGCTTTTACAGGGGAAGAGAAGGCTTCTGCAAGCATCTGTTCTGAAGGCCTTGTTGGGTGTCAGCCACTAGACATGTGGGTACATTTTAAGATGAGATGCTGAACTGGGCATGTATAGCTCATAGTGAGATGATATATTATAGAGTCTACCAGTCTAAGAACAGTGGTTAAAAATTACAGGGGTCCAGCAGGTGACGGGAATGTGAGCAGTAGATCAATGGGACAAAAGGGAGTGGTGCAGACTGCGGACAGCTGCTTGGTGGTGGTGACAGTAGTAGCAGTCAAGGAGGAGGAATAATTGTAATAATAACAGTTAGGACCTAGACAGTGCTTACTGTGTGCCAGGACTGTTGTACATTTGTATAACTTAGTTAATATTTACAGTATCAGATGAAAAGGGCTTCATGAAATCTTTCCGGGGTTTTCTGTTTGTTTTTGTTTGCTTGTTTGTTTTGTGAGGAAGATTGGCCATGAGCTAACATCTGTTGCCAATCTTCCTCTTTCTGCTTGAGGTAGATTGTCCCTGAGCTAACATCTGGGCCAATCTTCCTCTTTCTGCTTGAGGTAGACTGTCCCTGAGCTAATACCTGTGTCAGTCTTCCTCTATTTTGTATGTGGGATGCTGCCTCAGCATGGCTAATGAGCAGTGTGTAGGTCTGTGCCCGGGATCCAAACCCATGAACCCTGACGCACAGGGTTGCTGAAGCGAAGCATGCGAACTTAACCACTACACCACCAGGCCGGCCCCAGCTTTCTGGTTTTTTAAAAGTGGAAGAAAAAGCCTTCGTTTTGAAGGGCCCAACTAAAAAGAAATCAACTAGCTTTTTGAGGAGGTGTAGCTGGTGAGGTAATGGCAGGATGCAACCCAGACAGGCTCCAGCCACAGCTCACACTGCCATACTGGTAGCCGCTGCACCATACACAGCCCTCAGTAGGCAGCATGAGACTGGGATGACACACGCAAATCACACCAGGCAGGGCCTGGCAAAGAGACACAGCCGAGGGCCCTCTCATAACTTCCAGGGCAGCAGACACCCCGACTTGGGACAGAGAGGTGTTACCAAGTCTTTGTCGCTGTCCTTTGTAAACGTCTTCTCCTTTTCGTCCTCGTTCTTGGTCCAGCTGTAGGAGATCATGTAGTTCATGATGGGCGGGTGGTAGATGGTCTCTGGCTGGCTCCAGGACACCTGCAGCGCCGTCTGGTTCAGAGGCTGCACCTTCATGTGGATGGGCGGAGAGCTGCAAACTGAAGACACATTTGGCCAAACTCAGGGGGCTCCCAGCACAACACACCATTCAGTTGCCAGCCAGCCTTGTGTGCTTCAAGATTCCGACCTCCAAAAGTTGACATAATAGTCTATTATGTCTATAATAGACTATTATGTCAACTTCCCCTCACCCACACTCCCTTCCCTAGATCCACCTACGGTTAACATTCTGCCACATGTGTTCTCCCTCCCATTCTCTCTTTCTACAGACACACATACACACACTCATGCACACACACACACAATTTTTTTCTGCTAAGTCACCAAAAGCAAATTGCAGACATCCTGACACTTCACCCTTAAATACCCTGGCCTGCATCTCCTGAGAATAAGGACATCGTCCTGTATAATTCCAAGAGACTGAATGTTTGTGTCTCCCCCAGATTCGCATGTTGAAACCTAATCCCCGGGGCCGGCTCCGTGGCCGAGTGGTTAAGTTTGTGTGCTCCGCTGCGGCGGCCCAGGGTTTGGATCCTGGGCACGGACATGGCATCGCTCGTCAGGCCACGTTGAGGCGGTGTCCCACATCCCACAACTAGAAGGACCTGCAACTAAGATATACAAGGGTGGGGGGGGGGGGGGGGGGGGTTGGGGGAGATAAAACAGAAAAATAAAAAAAGATTGGCAACACTTGTTAGCCCAGGTGCCAATCCTTAAGAAAAACAAAAAAAACTAATCCCCAATATCATGGTATCTGGACATGGAGCCTTTGGGAGGCAATTAGGTCACGAGGGTGAATCTCTTATAAAAGAGACCCCAGAGAGCTCCCTCCCCCTTTCTGCCACATGAAGTCACGGTGAGGAGATGACCGTCCAGGAACCAGCAATCGGGTTCTCACCAGACAGTGACCCTGCTGGCACCTTGACCTCGGACTTCCCAGCACCAAGGACTGTGAGAAATAAATTTCTTTTTTTTTTTTTAAAAAAAAGATTGGCTCCTGATCTAACATCTGTTGTCAATCTTTTATTTATTTTTTTCTTCTTCTGCCCAAACCCCCCAGTACGTGATTGTATATTCTAGTTGTAGGTCCTTCTAGTTCTGCTATGTGGGACCCGCCTCAGCATGGCCTGATGAGTGGTGCTAGGTCTGCGCCCAGGATATCCGAACAAGTGAAACCCTGGGCTGCTGAAGTAGAGCGTGCAAACTTAATCACTTGGCCACAGGGCCAGCCCCTGAGAAATAAATTTCTATTGTTTATAAGCCAGTTAGTATATGGTAATTTGTTATAACAGCCTGAGCTGACTAAAACAATAACCAAGATAGCATTATCATACATAAGAAAATAAACATTAATTCAATAATATTATCTGCTACATAGTCCACGTTCAGATTTTCCCAGTCATCTCCGAAAGACCACACAGAGCCATTTCCCTCGATCGCATGGTGCTTTTAGTTGTTATAATGCTTTAGCCTCTTTCAATTGAGCATAGTCATCTAGCCTTTCTTTCACGATAAATTTTTTGAAGAAGCCAGGCCATTTGACCTGTGGAGTGTCCCAACTAACTAAAATTGTAGATGAAATTTTATTATAAACAGATCGGAGTGCAAACAAATACAATTTAAAAGGATAGTCTAAATAATCTTAAAGCAAAGGTACAAGAAAGGCAAGGATGACTTTCTGTGGACCAGCGGTACCTCGTGTAACTATCCTGAAGGGGGCGGAAGGAAAAGTGAATGCGCCTTTGATTCCCTGTGGCTGGCAGATGTGAAAGGACACAGTGGGTCTACATTTATCTATGGACAAACATACTATAGAGGTGAGAATATCAAACCAGCCTTTAACAGTGACATTTTAGGCCTCCAAACATACTCTTTCCCGGGGGCTGTGGTTCCTGCCTCCATGAGCCTTAAAGTCTAGATTAGGGTTTCTCAACCGCAGCTCTATGGACTTCTTAGGACAGACTATTCTTTGCTCTTGGGGGCTGTTCTGTTCACAGTAGGATGTTGAGCAACATCCCTGGCCTCTACCCCGTAGATGCCAGTAGCACTCCCCCCATAAATTGTAACAACTGATAATATCCCCCAGATAATGCCAAACGTCCCCTGGCAGGCCAATTGCCCCTGGTCAAGAACCACTGGTCTAAAAGGAGAGACGGAGATTCACAAAAGAATCCTACATGTGCAGGTTATATTACACACAAGGATGGGAGGGATGGAGAGGAGGAGAGGTATGTGGTATTTTCCAAGCATATTATGGAAGGATTTGAATCAAGCTATGGGGCCCAGGAAAAAGTCCCTGAGGAAACTACAGCTGAGAGCTGAGTGGGAGTCAGGGGAAGAGGGGAGGGCAGGCCAAGGGACCACAGGAGGGAGAAGGCCTGAGGGGCCAAAAGGAAGCCACTGAGGCTGGATCAAGGCATAGAGAACAAGGTGGAGGCAAGCAGCGCTGGGTGCAACTAGAGTGGGAGGCCTCACAAGCCCAGATAAAAATTCTGGTCTTTATCCGACCAGCCCTCGGAAGCCACGGGAAAGATCTGAACCAGAGAATGACGCAATCAGGTTTGTGCTTTACAAAGATCCCTTGAGCTTTAGCTGAGCGCAGAAGAACCTAGAGGAGCCAAGAGTGGAGGAGGCAGGCCTGTTAGGAGGTGCTGTAGATGGTCAGTTGCTTGCAGATCAGGAAGAGAGGGCACAACGGCAGGTACTAGAGTGTATAGTTGGAGGTAAAACTGAGAGGCTGGTGATGTGCTGGACAAGGAGGGGCGTGAGGGAGTGGGAGGTGGTGAGGATGCTCAGGTTTTGAGTGTAGGAGCCGAGTGAGAAGGAGGCAAGCAATACTGGAAGAGATAGGCCAGGGGACCATGGCTTGCTTCTGGCATCTCCTCGGAGCCCAAAACGAGCCAGCCTCCCCAAGAGCCCCAAGGTCAAAGCAGCCCTGGGGAGCAAGATAGTTTTCCTGCCACGGAAGCATGGACCCGGCTTTAAGGAGCCGGCTGCTAGAGAATAGAGGAGATTGGTTTTGACAGGGAGGCATCCTTTTGCTCTTCAACTGCCAAACCACGCTTCAGTCGGAGAGACTCGCTTTGTGTGACTGAGACAGGAAGGAAGGGATAAATTAATGAGGCATTCCCACTGCTCCGAAGAACCCTGGGAGGCATCGCGCTGCCTGCCGCGCAAATGCTGCCAGAGCAGGGACATCAAACAAAGAAACTGAAAGCAGCCTTCCACCGAGACACGGGGGCGAAATGACAGAGTGCGGACACTAGGTGGTGCTAACATACCGTTTTAAAATATACCAACTTACTACTTTAAGTGGCTTATAGTTTCTCAAGACAGCATAGGGGGTTGAAATCAGGAAAAGATCTACACCCCCATCTTTCCAAATGCCAATAATGAACCAACAAAATTTATATACTGGGAAGCTTCAATCCCTCACAATGATGACCATGTCAGATTTCCTGACTGCCACTTCTTTTCTCACCTCCTACCATGTTCTTATTTATCTCCCTCCTCCTGAAGCCACCACTCCCCAGCTCCAATTAGTGGTGGGCTGTATGGGGATGCACATCTCTACCAGCTACTTGGTAACCACATAAATCATTCTATCACCCACATGCGGGTGCAATCATTCTTCTTATTTATTCTTTGAAATTAAAATAGCTGGGTTTTTCTTTGCTGATTAAGATGATTCATGTTAATGTTTTTAAAAAGAAACCCAAGTGGTACAAAAAAGTAAGAAGAAAGTTAAAAAAAAAAAAAGTCACCCAAAATACCAGGACCCAGAGATAACCAGTGATAACTTTCTGGGGATTCAAAATCCAGTTATCTCATCATACACACATAAAAGCACATACGTACAATTTGATGCAGAAGGATATGATGTATTCTGACAATATAACTGATTTTGTTGTTGTTGCTGTTGTGTTTGACTCAATAAGACCTGGAAATACTTCCTTGTCAATAACAGACCTTGGTATCACTGAATCCCACCATCTCAATGTACTAAAAAATATTGAGTTAAGCTCCCAAATGGGAATTCAGTAACTGAGAGGCCTCCAGAGATCCACGCTTGTCCCAGACTACACACCAGAGCACCAGGCCAGGGGTCTGCAGGCTGAGGAGCCTCCTCCTGGCCTAACGGAAGAGCAGGTGGAACAGAAGTTTCTCTTTGGCTCCCCAGCTCCCTCCACCACCTCCCTGAGAAGGAGAGGTTTTCTGGGCCAGATCTGGAGGAGGCATTTATTTGTAGAGTACCAGGAGGACCTAGAAGAGGGGTTGGCAAACTTCTGCTGTAAAGGGCCAGAAAGTAAATATTTTCAGCTTTGCGGGCCATATGGTCTCTGTCACAACTATACTTTGACACACAAAAGCAGTCTCGGCGATATGTAAACGAATGACCGTGCTCCAATAAAACTTTATTTATGAATACTACATTCCAATTTCATACGATTTTCACGTGTCATGAGGTCTTCTTCTAATGTTTCACGACTGTTTAAAATATAAAAAGCATTCCTAGCTTATGGCTGTACAAAAGGTGGAGAGTGAGTTTTGGCCCGTGGGTCAGCGGGTGGCTGATCCCAGACCTAGAAGATAAAGGGAGGCCACACCTTATTTGAAAGATGTTTACCAACTGCATTTGTATTCTCAGCACCCAATTCTGCCCCTCAGCACAGCTTCAGAGGCCCACTGCCCCGCGGAGCGGAGATTCTTCCCAGCACTTAGTGTCACATGGAATTCGATGGGTGGCTTAACTGACTACCTGTAATAACCAATCTTCTTCCCCCCACTAGGCTGGCAACTTTTTTGTCTTGTTTGCTATATTATCCTTGGTGCTAAAACAGAGCCTGGCACAGAATGGGCTCTCAATAAATACTGGCTGAATAAAGGGCCTGTTGGGTGGATGACATAAAATCCTTAGTCTTTCCATGGGTCTAGAGGCCCTGTGTGATATGATTCTCTTCCATATCTCCAACCTCATCGCTTTCCATTTTCCTCCTCACTTACTCACCTCTGGCTAGCCCAGAGGTACATACAGGGACAAGCTGCTGGGCCCACACAGTGTTTTATAAATTGGTATACTTTACATATAAAGCTGGATTTTTAAAGTGGGCCTGCATGCACACATGGCAATGGTTACCCAGGGCAGCAGAGAAGCCTCTCCTTTGGACTGGGGGTGTGTGTTCACATTTGCCTCAGTCTACACCATTCCCTATTGCCTTTACTCAGACAGCTTTACCCACAGCTGCCTGGCCCCAAAAGCCAGATGAGTTTTCCTCTAGTCTAAAACGGCACCAGGAGCACTGTCGTAGGCACAGAGCAGGTACCCAACACCCTTGACAAGGCCATCGCAACTGCACCTGACGTAAGTCAGCCAGTCACCTTGACATACCCTTCTGCACAAAACGGAAGCCTTTTAACAAGGCAGGAGGTGCCACACTTCGCTCTCTAAACAAATATCCCCTGCAAGGTGCTCCTGCCATCAGCCTTCCCCTTCTCAGGGGCCTGATTACATTCCCACCAGTGTCTGATTGCTTTCCACAGGCATCTCGGATGATGCTGGGTGCCAGCTCGGAGAATTTCTGCCTTCATTCTGAACCACCTTTAATTATGATCCCAGACTTCGTTAAATAATGAAGAGGCTTCTAGCAGAGCACCTATGGTCCTCTGATTCTAAATCAATGTCAAGGACATTTTCTCAGTGGTTCCACAAAGAAATGCAGGTTGCCCCACCCTCACCCCTAATCCTCTTCATTTTGGGTGTTAGATAAACTAATGCGATACATTCTGTGTAAAAGTCAATGTAACTTCCAAGTGCCTTAAACTATCGAAGGCCCTCCCCGGGCGCCTCCTCCCAGCACTGGCCCCCTCGGAGTTTCACACTGGTGGCAACAGGCCACTTATTGATCAGGAGTCAGAGAGACAGCACTGCTCAAACAAAGCAATCTGGTGCCAATTCACTCTTTCACAATGCTTGTCAACAGAAATGGAACTTCTGCCTCCTGGGGGGTGGCGGGAGGGAGTGTTGCGACCTTATATACCACATAGGGTGGTGTCAGAGGGGCGTGGCCTAAGCCAGCTGAGGACCCCGAGGGGATGCCTCCTCCCAGGGACTTGCCTGGTAGGGAGAGAGAGCAGAAGTCTCTCTTCTCTGAAAGCAGAAGGGAACGATTCAGGTGGAATAGAGCCATGAGCCTTGCCTTCGACAGCTTAAATGCCTGTCATTTCTTTATCGCCCCAGCTCAGCTTAAGAACCCTTGAATATGGAGTCTTTTAGGGGAAATTTCCAAAGAAATGGCCTCAGGGAAGGATTTCTCTTTTTGCAGGGCTATATCAAAGAGGTCTAGGTAGACACGAAATCCCCCCAAGCAGACCATATCCGACTTCAAACCTGGAATCTCGGTGCTCCTGGGAGTTACCTCCCTCACCCCACCTGAGAGCTCATGAAAGGGAAACTGCACGGGAGAAGGTGCCAGAACCAGGAAGGATGACATCAAAGCAGGACCCCAGCTCCAGCATCTGGGGGCTTTACAACATCCGAGTCACATCTAATCGGGGCTGGCAGCTGCCAAGCACATGCCAAGCACATGCCAAAGGCCAGTCTCTATGCATTCACGTCAGATGATGCACTCAGGCATACTGAATCTAAGAGGTGGGCTCAATTGTTCTCTCCACTAAATATGAATGAGGACACTTGGATCCAGAGATACCAGGTCACTGGACTGAGCCAAGGACACAGAGAAGGAGGGAGGTTCAGAAGTGGAACCCAGTCTGTTATATTCCACACTGGAGAGGGTGGGGGATGCAAGGAGACAGTCACGTATGTTCTAGCCACATACACCTCCCACATCTGTTTTCCTCTCTGCAAGATGGTAATAAAGATGTCAAGAGGGTTACTCAAAGAGCTCAAAAGGTGAAAACCATCCCACACAGGCGCTACGCATCACTATACAGCCTCAAGGCTGTGGCTTCTTGGGCAGACCACCCTTTGCGCAAAAAGCTTTCTTCCTTCTCCCTCTGCCTTCTGTGTCTTCTCTGTTCTCAATGACAGCTGAGAGTGTGGGGACTCTTGACAATTTCCAGAGTAGCCTCCAGCTCCTTGGACGCCATCTAAAAGTGGATGCAGCCCAGTCACCATTCTCCCTCATTAGAAATGCAAACTAAACTCACAGTCCCTCACACCATCATGTGGATGCTAGAAATATATGCAGGGGTGCCAGGGCGCCCACCCGCAAGACCTTTATCCTGTGCCATTCCATGCTGACATTGCAATAGTAACGAGTCCTATCTGATGAACCTGGCTCTGGGCTGAGTTAGCATGTTTCACAAATCATTTCATCAAATTCTCACTGTAATTGTGTGGGGCTGCTGGCTCCCTCATTACCTCTGTTTTAGAGACCGAGATTCAAAAGAGTCATTCATTCACTCACTCACTCATTCCGGAGTCAGACTGTTCTGGTTCTGGACATACCAGCTGTGTGGTCTTGGACAAAGCTTGGGTAAAGCCTTCTGGGATAAATGCATGAAATGTACAAGCACGTGCTGCCTGTAGAATAGGAAGTGTGCTATAAGGAGTAGCTATTGTTTCATATTTATTGAACACCTGCTGTATGCCAGGACCCTGACCAGGAACTAGGGGTAAAGGTGAACTCAAGGTGACATGGTCCTTGACCTCCTATAGATTATGGCCCAGAGGGGAAACAGACATCAACCACACAATCCCCAATAACAGAGTTTTAACTTGGGGCTCTTTAGGGGTTCTGGATAGAATCCCCAGAAATTCGTGAATTTACATAGGAAAAAACACATTATTATTTTCATTACTCTAACTAAATTTAGCATTTCCTTATATTTCAAAGTGTTGGCAATAGACCACAGTAGTGTTAGCAGGACCTGTATGACATCACCTATAGAAATCACAGATATATTTCTATTAGATGCCATTGCTGCCAAGATCTCAAATTTTCCTTCATGATTATTATTTCAAAATTACAATGATTATTAGACCTGTTGCTAGATTTTATAATTTAATGCCTTCATCAAGAAGCAGATAAATTACTATATTACAATTTAATTTTTTTAATAATATCTGAGGATAATTGGCTTCCTTTGTAATCTATTATATTTTTATTTGATGCAGCAAAACCCATCAATAGGAGGGGCTGGCCTGATGGCATAGTGGTTAAGTCTGTGTGCTCCGCTTCAGCGGCTCAGGGTTTGCGGGTTCAGATCCTAGGCACAGACCTACATACCGCTCATCAAGCCATGCTGTGGTGGCGTCCCACATACAAAATAGAGGAAGACTGGCACAGACAGCTCAGCAACAGTCTTCCTCAAGCAAAAAGAGGAAGACTGGCCATAGCTGTTAGCTCTGGGCCAATCTTCCTCACCAAAAAAACCCAAAAATCATAAAACAGACAAAACATCAATATGAGAAGAGGTCTAAGGGATCCACCAGTCAGCTACAGGGGTCCATGACACCAAAAAGGTTAAATACTCCCAGCAATAAGGATTATATAATTACATGCTTTTAAGGAAAATATTACAGTAATTCTGTAAAAAGGTTTAATAAAGGACCTTGACCTAGATTTGGGGGGTTGGTTAGGAAGGTTTTACTGAGCAGAGTTTGATGTTTAAACTGAAGTCTGAACAATGAGTAGGTATTTATAAAGTGAACAGGAAGGAAGGAAGCTTAGGTATGTCAGACCAAAAAAGAAGCTTGTGCAAAGGCCCTGTCGTGGAAACACTGGAAAGAAAAGTAGCATGACTATAAGGGGAGAAAGAGGAGGAGGATGGTCTGAGACCAGGTCAAAGTTAGTAACTGTTGGAGCTGACTTTGTTCCTGGCTGGGTCTGACTCAAGGCCAGACTTTGCCAAATGGCCGCTTTCTCATGATATGGGAGACCCTGGAGCACAGTTGCACCCAAACTCCACCAAACACTAGGACAACTGCCTTCAAGTTTTAAATCTGAGGGTTTTAACTCATGCAAACTGTAACCTGCTATAAGAGAAAATACATATATTGGTCTCTGCCCCAGCACAAAGTTCCAAAGACCCTTGTAAATTCCTAAGTGATAAGAGCATTAGGAGCATCCTTTGTTCTAATGAGGTGACTCTGGCTGGGCTCCTAGATGGAGGCTGATCACCAGAAAGACCAAGCCACAGTTAGATGCCCCCATTCTCCACACAGCGGAGAGGGGCTGGCAGTGGAATTAATAACCAAGCGTGCCTATGTGATGAAGCCTCCATAAAAATCCCCAAAGTATGGGGTTCAGGGAGCCTTCCAGTTGTTGAGTACATCCAGGTACCAGGAGGCTGGCACACCCCAACTCCATAGGGACAGAAGCTCCTGCATGTGCGACCCTCCCAGACCTCGCCCTATGGATCTCTTCATCTGGCTGTTAGTGCCAATGAGTCAATTCCAACCCCTAGTGACCTGTGTACAGCAGAGCAGAACTCTGCCCAGTCTTTTTCCACCATCCTTTCACCTTCTGGAGCTGTACCAGACAATGCTTCGCTGCTACTCGTAGGGTTTTCATGGCCAAGTATTTTGGAAGTCGGTGGCCAGGTCCTTTTCCCTAGTCTGGAAGCTCTGCTGAAACCAGTCCACCATGGGTGACCCTGCTGGTATTTGAAATACTGGTGGCATAGCTTTCAGCATCACAGCAGTGCACAGCCACCACAGTATGACAACCGACAGATAGGTGGTGTGGTTCCCTGACCAGGAAATGAAACCAGGCCTCAGAGGTGAGAGCACAGAATCTTCACCACTAGACCCCCAGAGCTGGTCTCTTCATCTGTATTCTTTATCATATCCTTTAGTAAACCAGTAAGTGTAAGTAAGCGTTTCCCTAAGTTCTGTGGGCCATTTTAGCAAATTAATCAAACCCAAGGAGAGGACGGTGGGAACCTCTGATTTGTAGCCAAGTCAGACAGGAGTTGTGGGTAACCCAGGGACCTATGACTTACGATTGGCATCTGAAGTGGGGTGGGAGCAGTCTTGTGGGACTGAGCCCATCACCAGTGAGATCTGATGCTATCTGTAGGCAGACAGTGTCAGAAACATTAAATCACAGGACACCCAGCTGGTGTTAGAGAAAATCGTCTGTTGTGGGGAAAACCCTCCACACATTTGATGCTAGAAGCGACAGAAGGGAAGTGCTCTGTGTGAAAGGAAAGGAGAGACACAGGAAGCAGAGAACTGGGCTCTTCCCTATGCAAGAGGGAGAACTCTAAGTTTTTCTTCCCCGCCTGTGGAGTTGTTTTCTACACCCAATGGCTTCCCCTCCATTCCCACCAATAAGCCCTGGTGTGCAATTCAGTTTCTCAGCCAACAACTGAGCATTAGATGCTCTGTGTGACAATTACCATGGAAGACAGCAAATTTGAAAACTCTTTGTGATCCTGTCAGCTGTCTCTGCTGCACGTATAACAGGGCCACATGCTCAGAAAACAGCAGCAGCAGCCAGTGTCTCAGAAGGCAGAGGCAGAAATTCAATGCTCCAGTCCTCCAAGCATGCCGTTCTGAATTTCCCACATTACTCTCTCCTGACCTCTCCTCCCTCCTTGGAGGCTTTTTTCTACATGATATCCCTCTTCCACTGAGGGCTAAAGGCCATGGGAGGTGTTCATGTCCTGTGCAGGAAAAAGCATTGTTCAGATCGGCGCTAAGGGAGGTGACGAAGTTCAGAATGATGCATCTTACCAGCCTCACTTGACAATAGCTGCTTCTCAGACACTGGGTGGAAGGCTGGACTCCATGTACCCTAGGGACACGCCCTCCCTTACAACTTTAAGATGCTGTGATTTCCTGCCAAAAGGGCAAAATGGACCTATCCCACTTTAATTAAGCACAGCATCCTTTCCACATGGTTATCTCCTAACTTCCACCTTCTCCCACTGCCTTGTTTTAGTCATGGGCTCCAACTGAAGGTCTGTACCAGGGACCAGGTTGCACGTCTAGCGTGGGCAAATGCCCAGTGCCCTGGTCCTGGAGCTGGGTTTTCTCTTGTTGAGTCTCCTATTTCCCACTGCTTGAGATGA
Organism: Equus quagga; assembly: GCF_021613505.1. Taxonomy (NCBI): domain Eukaryota; kingdom Metazoa; phylum Chordata; class Mammalia; order Perissodactyla; family Equidae; genus Equus; species Equus quagga. Next base: position 125,757,780 of record NC_060267.1, read on the forward strand.
TGGTATGGCCCCCTTTATTATGAAGAAACACCTGGTCACTTAAAGTAGAGTCTAACAGTTGCCCTCAGTAATGCATGGCTGTTATCTAAACGCCATCCAAGATCTAAGATCCCATGAGCTGTCTTTGTGAAGTGAGCCCAATGGCCATGTCAAGTGATCAACTAGTGACTCACACTGATGGGTTTGGCCAGGCTTTTATCTAAATTATAGAGTCTAGATAATTATGATCCAGTAGGTCAGGGTGTCCTCACATGTTTCAATTTAAAATAATTTTTACTTCAAATAACTTTCTCTTAGAATTTGGTATCACTGAAGCTTGGAACCTTATTATATTTTAAAAGGAGTGTCCTGGCTCTTGTCCAATATTCACCTCATTAGCTCTGAATCTCTGACTCTTCCTTGGTACCTATCTCTTTTATTTATTCTTAGTTCTGGTTCAGGGAGGGCACAGGATGAGCCCCATAATTTGGATTCCAACCTCATTTCAACTCCCAGATAAGACATCTGCACCAACTGGTTATTTGGTAAGGATGGCCCTATCTGTTATGGTTCCAGAGTCTCTGACACTCGGGACAGGCTTCAAGCAGCCCCTCCTGGGCTTGGTTAAGAGAAGAACAGAGAGCCTGCCACTTACATGGAGAGAACAGCCTGTGAACAGGCAGTGTCCCTAGTGGGGTCCAGTTGGAAATCACCTGTGCAGCCAATGGGAGGGACTGAGCCACCATGGCCTGGCCTCTTGGCTGCCTCCAGCATATGGGTCCATATCCTCTGAGGAGATTGGGCTTCTAGTTGGCTGGTGGAAACCAACAGTTTTAAATGGTTAGTACACTCCTCAATGAGAAGGTTCCTCTCTTCTGGGAAGCATCTCCTGGTGCCAGCCCAGAAGAAGAGAAAATGCAGGGTTCTGTGCATTTGATATATGATACCTGTCAGCATTTAGTGTCAGACATACAGACAGTGCGTTCTCAACACAGGCAGAGATTTGAAATGGGACAGCCAAGACACTCATTTTGGTCCAAGCCAGTGCTTTGGAATCACAAAACCAATCCAGGGAGGGCACAGGAGTGAAGCCAGCAACCATGACGACTGCTAGCTGTGCTGAGAAGGAAAGAGAAAAAGATGACTCGAGAGGACTCAACATGGGCTCCCACTTTTGTGTCTTTAGGGATGGTCTTTGCTTCTCAGGCCTCAGGGGCTGGGGAGCTGAGACCGTTTTTTATGCCATGAGAAAGCCAAGGGTTCTATCCATGTTCCTTGTATCTGAGGAAAAACAACCTCAATGAACCCATGTTTGCTTACGGAATAATCAGTGGGAAAAATGGGGAAGATAAAGAGTCTGTCTCCCAGCTATATATTCCTCCCATGACTTTAAGGAGATGCACACAGACACCTCGGAGCCTCATGCTCATGGGTTGTGAATGCTAGTTAGCGAGAGAAAGAGGAAGTGTGTCACTCTGGGAGGAAGGATGCTGTTGGCTTTTATTAATTTCCAGATTGCTGTTCAAAAGACCACAGCACCCACACAAATAAACCCAACATCACAGAAGATTTTTCTAGACAGCAAAGAAAAGCTGAAGCCGTAGGAGGGTTGCTAAGTCGGCCTTGAAGATCAAACTCTGTCTACCTGCCTAGATATAGAGGATGAAGTAATTAGGTAATATTTATAAAGTGTGAAAATGATAGATGGCCCCTGGCATCTGTTACAATATCTGCTCAACAGCTCCCAGCCGCCATAAGGCAGTTCTGCCTGGGAGCATCCTGACACCAGCACCAGCCACTTTAAGTACCTCAATCTCTGCTTTTAGGTGGGGTAGAGCGGCTATTCCTTGGGACAGAGAGGAAAGCGCTCTCTCTGTGGTTTTTTAAGGTGAATGCTTTTATCCAGGTGGCTTATGGTCAAAATGGAAGATGGCTTCCCAAATCCCAGGAGCTTCTCTGATTCAGGTATTGGCGACAGGGAATCCTGGCTGAGCTCCTCCCATGAGAGCACCCAGCCTGTCCTAGAGGATAAATGCCCCAACTGTGCCATCCATCCATCCAATCCAATATTTACTGAGGAGCTAACAGTGAGCACTGTACTCTCTCCCCAACAAAAAAGAAAAAAAGAAAAGACAGTTTCACCCCTCAAGGAGCCCACGTGGTAGTGGGAGAGTAGATATTCGAAAAAGAAAATCACAGAAATAAATGTAATATTCCAACTGTGGTAAGTGCTGTAAGAGAAAGGAACTGGTGCCCTGACACAAATGGCTGGGCTGAGGCAGCCAGGAAACCTCCCTGGGGAAGGGACCCTAGAGCTGAGCTGTGAAGGCTGAGGAGGGGTCGACGGGGCACAGAGGTGGGGCAAGGGCCTTCCAGGCAGAGGGACAGCCTGCTGGGCCTGGAGGGTGGCTAGCAGACCGAAGTGCAGGATGCCAAGGTAAGTGAAATGCAAGATGGGGCTGGGTAGGGGGACGGCACGTGTGGACCAGGTTAAGGATTGTGGATTTCACTGCAAAGGTTTAAACAAGTTCAAACAGCCTGGCTTCTCACTTCTACCAGGAAGAGAGCACAGTCCCCTTATTCTGAAATGTGTTCTCCATCTCACGCTGCATGTCACAAGTTGTCCTGAGCATAGAAAGAGGCCACTGCTGACCCACAGACAAGAAAGTACAATACGTACAGAGTAGTTCCCATGTCCCAGGCTCTGTACTATTTGTTCCCTACAATGTCTCATTTAAAAGGCCACAAGCCAAGGAGGGGGGTGTGACTATTATCTCTCTTTTACAGAAACGGAAACCAAAACTTAGATATTAATTTGAGCAAGGTCACAGAGAAGTAAATGGTTGCCCTAGAATTTGAGTCCAGGTTTGCTTGACTCCAAAATCTATATTCTTACCCACTGTCTTATATTGTCTCATCATTCATTCATTCATTCAATAAGCAATGACTGTAAACCTACTATGTCCTAGGTAGTGAGTTAGGCTCTGTTGATTCAAGGATGCACAAGATCCTCAGCCTAGAAGCCCCACTGTCCAGATCCAGTGGGTGCACTGGCCCTCCCATGCACTGACCCTGTGACGAAGGCCTCAGTAGCCTGTGCCCTAGCACCCAAGAAAACCCACCAAAAGCAGGCCAAGCAAATAAAGACTGAGCCCAGTGATTCCTTTTAGGAAGATAAACCTGACTTTTAGGAAGATAAACCCAATGTTTGGGAAGAGCACCCGATCCCGACAAGCAACATTTAGTTTTAAAGCTCCTTCTTTTAGGGAAGAAGTAATAAACTGTGTTGTTCAAGCCACCTGAAGACATCTAAAACAAAGAGGCCACCACTCATGGATTCATTTGGAAGTTGGCAGTGCCTTGGAAAACGGAAAGAACACTGTGTTTGGACATAAGAGGATCTTGGTTGATGTCTCAGCTCAACCACTTCCTGGCTGAGTGGGTCTGGGTCATCATTTTGCTCTGAGTCTCAGACCCTTCAAGAATCAAAGAGAAACAATAATACTGCATTTCTCTCTTTGCTCACCTCGACCCATCCTCCATCTGAACTGTTAGTAAATCCCAGAGGCTCTATTCCAAAATCCATCCCTAATGGACGATGTCTACCTCCAGCAGAATCACTCTCATCCGACCACTGTCATCTGCTTGGATGAGGGATATTTCTATCAGCCTCGTTCTGGTCTTGAGATTCCATCCAGGTCCTCTGCAAACATTCTTCACACAACAGTCAGAGTGATGGGTTCAAAACCATGTTCAGCTCATCCATGTTGTAAGAATACAATCTTCATTCCTTACCCAGAAAAGTCTGTTCCAGACCTGACCCTCGCCTACCTCTTCACGCTGGTTCCTAGGCCTCAAGGCCTTTGCAAATGACCTTTCCCTCTAAGAATTTGCAGGGCTGGCTCCTTATCACCACCTGCCCTACCCAGGGAAGATCTCTTCCCCACTGCCTCACCACACTGGACCACTCAGCACACTCCCTGATTTGATCTTCTTCAGAGCAACACTGAAGCTTATCACTGGTTGACTTTAATTCTTTCTCCACACTAAAACGTAAGCTCCACGATGAGGGATTCTTCTCTCTTGTTCATCTTTATTTCTAATGCCTACAACTTGTTCATAGTAGATGCTCAACAAATATTTGATAAATGAAAAGTGAATTCTGGCAGAGGTTGTTTTGAGGATTAAATAAATCATGTATGAATGAAAAAGGCTAGCATAGCATCTGGTACACAAAAACCCTTAAATGGCCTTTTTAACCATAGATGCTTCAGGCACAGCTTCTAGAGTCAGTAACGGCGGATGACGATGTCTGACACAAGAAAAGAAATTCACTGGCTACGAGACATGAAGGAGAAGTAGTTAATGCTACATGAAATGTCTACGAAGTATCAACTTTATACCAACTAATCAAAGGCAACTTACACTAACTCTTTAAATATTTACATAAAATTCCAGTAATCATGGGAGGTCTGAGCATGTAAAAATGTCCGCTATAATACGGCACGACCTTCAATATTATGAAAACTCAGGATGTTGGAGAGTCTCAGAAACAGTCTACTTTTTGCCTTGTTTTTTAATCACCCTCAAGGTTAGAAAGTAGTAATGGTCAATGATAGTTATTTTCAAAAGAAGGGGGTTAAAAACACTCCACAGGGGCTATGTTAAAAATGTGTTTTTCTTAGTACTTTTCTGTGCTGAAAGTTTCCGGAAGTAACAAGATAACTTTTGGGAAGAGATTCTGGGAGGCCAACTGCCTACAAAGGAATTAAGTGCTTATATCAGAGCTTCTTTTAATAAGATAAAGTAACTCAAGCTTATTAATCTGGAGTGCAAATGATTAAACCGAAAATAGAACAACATTAATATTTTCTCCAAAAATAGCAGAAAACCATGATTTCAATGTCAAATTCTTTTTAAAAGCAATCATGGATTTACTTCTTTGTTTGCTAATTTGGGTGGAAAATGTGATGTTCTTTCTCAATGTATTCTGATTAAAATAGGCTAGTTACTTAGGCATTCTCACAGTGGTATATGTCCTTAAAAACTGCTTTTAACCAAAACAGGAAGCAATCTTTAGCACTGAAAATGTAGCTAAAAAAGGGATCCCTCGATCAGCAGAAGCAAAGAGAATCCTCCAAAAAACGAGGCATTGGCTTAGGAGACTGGAGGGTACGCAGGCAGCCCAGTGTCCTCCCCATTTCCTTTGCTTTTATTACATTATAGTGTCACTTTAATTGAGACATCAAATCAAATTATCAGATCAAGTGGTTTTGATTCCACTGTGGTTTGAACAGGTTTCATTAAATTAATAAACCATATGTTTCACTTTGCTGGAAAGAAAGTTGTTTTTCTCCGCTCACTGTTCCAAGTCTTCACAATAGACAGTATTCAGCACTTAATCACCGAATGCTCTTCCATGCGCCCGGGACGTGTTGTGGAATAACTGAAATGACAACCCATTAAATCCTAAAGTCTGTCCAAGTTATTTACCGACAAAGGGCAGAGTGGCGAATTGGATGTCCCTTGAACAATCCACCAAGCCTAAATATTGTTTCCATTTACTGGAACTAAAGCTTTATATTTTTTATGGACGACATCCATTATAAGTCTTTCTTCAGCAACAATACAATATTAAGATGACTTTTCCCCCCCTTTCCTTTGGTGTCTCACATGGCCATGCATCTTGTGTTTGGCACGAGAAGGCTTGATTCTGTTTTCTCTATTCCAGTACATCCAATCATCCCGACAGAGCGACAGAGTAGGGGCCCATTAATTCAGCCATCCCCCACAGTGCTGCTCAATGACCACGAGTTAATGATCACAGCCAGGAGAATGAGGGAAGTGGGGTGCTTATATTCAGTCCATTAAGGCTTTGCTTGCACTTCTGGTGTGAGAGATGACCAGGTGTTAAAGTGAACTGGTAAGTGGTTGGTTACCAAGTTAACAAACCTCTAATTGGTCCTTGGGTCTTTGCAGTGGAATGGAAAAGTAGAACCAACCAATGGACACTTTCATAGTCATGGCCACTACCATCTTTAAGACAGAAAATATTTACCTTAAAACAAGCTAATGATTAGGTTCTATCTTAGTCTGAGCCATCCCCTAGAGCAGGGGTCGGTAAACTATGGTTCCCAAGTCAAATCTGGCCTGCTACCTATTTTTATAAATTAAGATTTATTGGAAGACATTTTCTATACCCATTCATTTATACATGGTCTATGGCCGTCTTCAGCTACAGCAGTTGCACTGAGTAGCAACAGAGACCATATGGCCCACTACCTAGTCCTTAAACTAAGAAGTTTACTGACTCCTGTCCTACGTAATTAGTTATTTCTTTCTTCTGTGACAGTAGCCCAATAAATGCATGGTTCCACGCTCAACATCACAGCTCTCCTAGGTACTGAAAGCTTCCAATAATGATCAGGTAGAAAATGCCAACCAGACAGGATTTGTTTTTTTTGAATTACTGCAAGATTACAGAGCACCACCTTCTCTTTTTGAAATCCTTTTTGCGGAAGACTGAAGAGAAAGGGGCTCTTCCTTTGTATTGGCCCTTTACTGCTTAGATCTCTAAGATCAATAATCTAAGCCATCCAGGCTGCCTGATGATTGCTAGTATCTGTCGTTGGTTTTTAGCTCATGGTGCTCTGGAATTACCTGAGTTTTCTTGGGGAAGAAAGGGAGGAACATTTCGTCATGTGGACCATGGTTCCACGAAATGCGCATTTAAAAACAAATAGGGACATCATTAGTCATTAGGGAAATGCAAATCAAAACTACAAAGAGATACTACTTCACATCCACTAGGATGGCTAAAACAAAAAAGATGTATAACAAGTGTTGGTGAGGATGTGGAGAAAGCAGAATCCTCATATACTGCAGACGGGAAGGTAAACTGGCGCAGCTGCTTTCGAAAACAGTTTGGCAGTTCTTCAAAACTGTAAATGTAGAGTTACCATACGACTCAGCAATTCTACTCCTAGGTTGACATCCAAGAGAACTGAAAGCATATGTCCACACAAAAACTTGAACGTGAAAGTTCACAGGAGCGTTATTCATAACAGTCAAAAAGTGGAAAAAACTGAAATGTCTATCAGTTGATAACTGGATAACCAAAATGTGGTATATCCATACAATGATATACTATTTGGCCACAAAATGGAATGAAATTCTGATACATGCTTGAATGTGGATGAACCCTGAAAATATGATGCTAAGTGAAAGAAGCCAGAGACAAAAAGCTATATGTTGTAAGATTCCATTTGTATGAACTATCCAGAATAGGCATATCCATAGAGACAGAGAGTACATTAGAGACTGTCTCTGGCTGGGGCGGCAGGGGGACAGGAGGAAGAAAGGCAAGGAGAACAAGGAGTGACAGACTGCTAATGGGTATGGAGTTTCTTTCTGGGGGTGATAGAAATGTTCTGGAAGTAGATAGCAGGGATGATTGCACAACTCTGTGAATACACTAAAAAACCACTGAAGTGTATACTTTAAAAGAATAAACTTTATGGTATGTGAACTAAATCTCAATAAAGTTGTTGTTAAAAAAAAGCGAATGGAGACACAATTCAGCAATAAAAAACAATGCTGCTTAATACATGCTATAACATGGACACATCTCAAAATCCTGAACACCAAGTAAAAGAGAAAACAGATCAGAGGTTGCCTGGAGATGAGGACCAAAGAAAGAACTGACTGCAAATGGGCATGAAGGAACGTTCTGGGGTGATGAAAATGTTATAAAACTGGATTGTGGTGATGGTTGCACATGATAAATTTATTAAAAGTTATTGAATTGTACATTACAACAGCTGAATTTTATAGTATGTAAATTATGCCTTAAAAAAAGGCTGCAAAAAACCAGAAAACTCTTACACGCTGCTGGCAGCAGTGTAAAGAGGTACATGCAATCACTTTAGGAAACTATTGAGCAGTATATAAACCAAATCCGAACCGATATGTGTACTCTCGGCCGCAGTCCTTTTACTCCTGGGTGCACACCCAATAGAGATGTGTCCACATGCTCATTAAAAGGTATGTTCAAGAATTTTCATAATCACCAAAAACATGGAACTAATATATATATTCATGTATATTGAAACAGATGAAGAAATTCAGGTACAGTCACATGATGAAATTCAACAATAAGAAAGAACAAACAACTACTACATGCAACAGCATAGATGATCCCCAAAACCAGTGTGGAGCAAAAGAAGTAAGACATAAAAGAGGACATACTAGATGATTCTATTTATATGAAACACCAACAGGCAAAGCTAATTCATGGTAGTGGCTCCATCTTGGCAACGGACAGTGACTAGGAAGGGGGGACGGCGGTGATCCTGGGAAGCCAGTGATGTTAGTTTCTTGATCTGCGGGTTTGTTACTCAAGTGTATTCAGGTTGTGAAAATTCATAAAGTCGTACACATATTATATGTGCACTTTTCCATATGTTACATTCCAATAATGTGTTTCAAAAAGAAATAAGACTGCACCTACAACTCTATCTGACTCTAGAAAGATCACAAAACATTTTAATATTCACACACCTTAGGAGTCAGCAATGGACACTAAGATAATTGCAACAAAACCTTGTAGAATGAAGAACTGGTTACCTATATTTAAGGATGGGGTTCACAGCTCTGCTCAAACTCAGAGAAAGGCCACTCCGTGGAAGATCTTGCCCACTTTGACAATTTAATGTGACAGAAACTATGATCTTCTCTAACTTTCTTAGGTGATAAGGGCCATGCATTCTCTCTGCACAGCTGAAATATTGTCAGCTCAGCCCGTTTTTCAGGAAAGAACTCTGAAACTGCCATAACCTCAGCAATTCTGAGCTCCAAGATCGTGTGCTCACTTGTGGTATAAATTCCTCATCCCCCACATGTCCTCTACATTCACCTCTCACAAAACAGCCAATCCTAAGAGACCCATTCTTTCCCAAGCAAGTTCTCTTGGGAGAAAGCATTCGAGTTCGCTTGTTTCTCTATTTTTAGCTCGGTTTAAACAACAAAATTAGCCCAAGTGAGGTTTTCTACGCCAGCCCAACCTAAGATATTTTACAGGTCTGTGTGCTTCTTAACCTTCCCATTGTTCTAGCTGACATCTAAATGATGCCCTTGACAAAGTGTCTGCCCCAAATTACTCGAATCTCAAGCGTTTCTTGGCTGCCGGAATATGGCCAGACTAGCTTTTCCTCACCATCCTCAAACAAAACCATAAAGATAGGAAGGAAATGATCACATTCTTAAACTCCCTTTCCTCTTCTTTTTGCTTCTTTTCAGATATATGAGCCTGGAAAATGGGCCCATTCTTATCATCAAAGTGCACGTCAACGCAGTTATTTGTAGAACAGAATCTCACTCCCCTAGTTCCTACAAAGGACATATGCCAGTAAACTGGTCCCTTTATTGGGGTGGGGAATCTCTTGAAACAAAACCTCCCCATATGACTTACCACACCAACAATACCACAGTCTACGTCCAGTGTTGATAAAGGACACAAGCTCTTCCCATATTACTCAAGGTCACAATTTCAAAGAAGGAGACCATGGGCTTGAGAAAGATCCATCTCTTCACACCCAGAGAAAATTCCTTCTCATTACTTCCTCCCTTCTAAGTACTAGCACTTTGATCAGCCTTATTCCTCTCAGTGTTTCCTGAGGAGTTCTAAACCACAATTACGACAGATCACAGGGCTTGAAGGGAGGGCTGCGAGGGTCGAATCAGACTTTCTAGTTTCCTGGGAGAGTCATTCATGTTCATTTCACATGAGAAAGCAGAAATAGAAAAGATCAAGATGCCTGAAATTTATAAACCTCTGTTTATCAGATATGAGAATTAAACTGTTAAATAATAGTTTAAAAAGGCCACATGATGTCTAGTTGGAGTGGAGAGCTGGAGATGGAGTTCCTGCCTGGTGAGGAGGGTAGTAAGAAGGCAGTTGGGGGCAGGTCCAAACTCCTGAACTCATCAGGAAAACAGTTAACAAGTAAGACACCCAAAAGCTTTCTTTAGACATTAACTAGTGTTGACGTTACCAGGCGAAGATACAGAGAGAATGACTGATATATTACTAGCCAAAAGGGCAATTCTGAACATATCTATTTAACGGAGTTATTCCCACAACCGCTTCTATTTGTCACCCAGACAAGTCTCTTTTAGCAGAGAAACATATGCTCTTAACACCAAGCTCCAATTCTTGGCTGGCTTTGAACTCCTTTTAATTTAAAGTAATTTATGATAAGGAATCTTCCTCCAGGCAAGGGTACTTAACTTAATCCAAATATACCTTTAGAGGCTTCTGTCCCCAGTGGGTTTTCTAAGAAGTCTGTCATATCGTGGTTCCAGGCGTCATGGACGGCAGACTTGGACACCACCCTGTCATACAGAGCCTGCTGTGGTCGAAAGTTATTTCTCAGATACTCCACCGACTTGACGTGGTCTTGCTGCTCCGTAGTGAAGATGGAATAAAAAGCCTCAAGCTGAACAGAGAACCAGAGGAGGGAGAAAAAAAGAACATCGATTAGAAAAGCTATGTGATCCAAAGTGGGTGAGGGTGACAAGAACACAAAATGGTAGGAAGTGCCTGATGCCAAGTCTGACAAGCCCAGCAGGACACAGGCTGCCTGCTGGAATCACTGCCAACAGACTTATCTGGCTGTGGTTTCTGTCCCAATAACCAGGAAACACTTCATTTGAAGATGTACAGAACTCTTTTAGTTTGTGTCTCAGACAAGAGTCGCAGTCTTTCTGCAGTGTCCCGTGTTCCGCCCCCCCCCAAGATCTTTCATATTATCGGAAGGAACACAGACTTCGGTGAAACTGGTAGGTTCTGGAGTCAGACTGCTTAGGTGGGAATTGTAGCTCTATGGTTTATCCACTCTGTGACCCTGAGAAAGTTGCTTAACTTTTCTGAGCCTCAATTCTTCCTCAATAAAATGGTGATAACTGTAGCAGCATCTACCTGATAGGGTTGGCGTCAGCATTAAGTAAGATAATCCACGTACAATGCTTAAAACAGTTCCTGGCACATAAGAGCTCACTAAACATTAGTGATTCAGTGCTTACTAAGCATCTTCTTAAATACTTGCCATCCAAAGCTGCGAAGTCACGAAGTTGCTAACTGCACGACTCGCAAGTTAAACTGCCCAAGTTCAACATACACCAGATGGATAATCATTGTCACACTATTCAAGCTTTCTGTAACTCAAGGTTCCTCATCTGTACGACAGATATAACACTAGTACCTATCTTTGAAGGTTGTTGAAAGATTAAAATCTATGTAAATCACTTACCCCTATAAGCCCTCAAGATTAGTGGCTATCATTATTATGAAAAAACATTTTCCACATGACAGCTGATCAAACTCTTATGGAAAAGAATAGAAAAAAATTCCAGGATCATATTTCTATTATCACAAAGGATTTTTTTTGTGGCCCTCAACCTTCTGCTCATTAAAAAAAGTCATTCTACTATACAAGAGGAATGAAGCAGGGACTGGATGGTAGAGATCTGTTCTCAGGGGACCACAAACTTACTCCTGTCACCAAAGAAATTGACCATAATCTAAATGCCCAGCCACCAAAAATACTAACTCCTTGAGGTGGGGGAAGAAAATAGAATGAAGAAGGGAAAAATTGAATAAACTCTTTCTGGTCCATCGGCTACCGGAATGCCAAACCAGAATGCTTTCTGCAGGAAAGAGTAACAAGGTGAATGGTGTTAGAAAGATGCTTCCTAAGCAGGCATTGAGCGGCTGCCTTAGGCTTTGGGGGACCAGAAGCCGGCTAACAGCAATGTATAAAATACATTAGAGAACTGTTACCTGGATTTCTGGATGGTCATCTTGAAGTCTGAAACTAACCCCAGTGCTTCTCACACAGCCTCAGAGAATGATGCAAAAAATCACCTGCTTCCAGTAGGAAACTCGATCTCTTTGCATGAGAAAGCAATGAATTGACATGGTGATTTTAGCTAAGAAAAATCATTTAAGTATACGGATTCACTTATCATTCCACCTCCCCTCCAAGTCTTCTGCAAACTTAAAGTGATAATAAACTATGAAAACTTTCCTGCTTTTTCATAAAAGTAATAGAACCAGGATGGTCTCTCAAACAGCCTAAAAGAAAAAGCAGCCCATGATTCCTGGGTTATTCCAATTCCCTACTAGTCATGTAACTTCCTTTCTCCTAACAACTCATATGGTCTCTATTTAGAATTTGCCTTTTTCCCATTCTTCCCTCTGATGTTCCTTCTTTATTTACAGGGAAGGGAGAAAGGAAATAAAAGCAAAAAAAAAAAAAAAAGAAAGAAAGAAAATGGGACTGCTGGTCAGATGTGACCCACTTGGTTGAAGATAATTGGAAGTATTGAAGAAAAAATCACCACAACCTAGCAATGTCTACTCACTTGATAGGAGTACCAAAATCAGAACTGAAATCATCCAAAAATGAAAGGTTTCAGATTTTCTTAGAGAAAATAACTTCTTAAAATTACATGATTGGAATTAACAAAGACCCTCTGGAGACGGTCTGAGGAAACACCAACCAAAATGATTAAAGTGGTGGAGAATAATTCCTGTGTGGAAAGGTTAACGGAAGTGGAATTGTTTAGCCTGAAGAAAAGGCAAGTAAGGAGTAATTTGATTAAAAGTCCCTATATGTGGAAGATGCTGACCAGCTCTTCTCCACATCTAGAGAAGGTCAAATAAGAGGAAATTGGCTTAAATTGAAGCCTGAGAGACGTGAGTTGACTAGAGGGAGGAATTCCTTAACTTGCAGGGTGATTTTTTAAAATAATGGACTGCGCTGCCATACATAGCAAGTTAGACTGGAAATTTTCTGGAAGAGACAGCCCTGTCCTGAAATAGTTTAATCTCTGAGATGCCAGAAAAGGATGGCCTAAGAGACTGTCTCAGCGATATGACTGTAAGGTTTGTTTATTCTCTAGAATACCTGATTCTTTCACAGCTAGCATTTAGGTCTCCTAAAAAGTTTATCTCTGATGCCTCAGGAAAGAATTAGTCATATAACCGTAAAAAGAGGCAGGTTCTGAATTTAACACAAAAATGCTTTTGCTTAAATTGCTCTTACAGCTTAATGACATGCTTCGGCTTAAAAGCTGGGCCACTTCCTTGTCATTAACTCAACTTGCCCAAAGATTTCCAAGGAAGGATGTGATGGTTCTGAGAGTGAACTGATGACCTGAATGATATTATATTGTCAACTGGATCATAGCTTTGCTTGATAGCCACACAAAAGAGGAAAAGGAGGACAAGCTTTTAGCAGACTCATCAAATATCCTTCAGTAGGTTGGCAGCGGTCGCTAAAACCCTGTCCTTCCTCTATGAATGAAAATTGCCAGTCACCTCTCTCGTTGGCAACTGGTATGCTTGACCACTCAACGGAAACTTCCACAATCCCTGGATTGGCAAAGGGAGTCTATGTATTTCACTTTGCCAGGTGAGCAGCGAGCATCTGGGCTAGAAATCTGATCCATCACTGCACAGCTGCTTCAGGTTGTCCCTTGATCTTTACCTTTGCCTTGTAACCAAAATCACTAAACGTGAAGCTGACCCCTAGGTGGATCTCCACTTTGTTTGGTTCCAACAGCTGCCATTTACAGTGACTACAATGAGAAGTTGCCTCCTAGAGTTGTGCAACACGGCAGCTCTGCATAATGCTGGACCCATAGGACAAACTTTACAAAGCTTAAGTGTAAAGTTGTATCTCTCTGGGCCCCTGACCAGTCCACATGTTTGGTGCTTACTGTCGGACTCTTCTAGATCTGCCACACAGTGATCCCTTTAAAATGTACATGAAATCATGTCACACCTCTGTTCAGTAGCTTTCAGCAGCCTCCCATTCTCAGTGTGGGGCCCTAATGAACTGGTCTGTGCCTTGTTCTCCAACCTCAAAGCTCTTACTCTCACTACCTGGGTTCAAAATCTTGTTTTTAAACCCTACTTGATCAATGTGTGACCTTGGTCAAAGCAATGTTTCTACGCTTCAGTTTCCTTACTTGTACAAGGTAGATAACAGTGTTACCTACCTCGTGTGGTTTTTGTTCCTATTAAATGAACTACTACGAAATGAGATAAAGCATTTGGAATAATTCCTGGTACACAGTAGGCGCTCAATAAGTATTATTATCACCTCTATTACTACTATTATTATTATTTTATGAGGAATGTGGTAACTATGATTGTGCTGTAATCTTCTAACCAGTGTAAGATGCTCTATCAGCTTCTCCCTCCTTATAACGTATATTTATCAAACCCATTATGTGACAGGTACTTTGTTATGCACTTTACAAACATTACTTTGGTTTCCAACATTTTTAGTCTAAAATAATGACTTTAAAGTAACATGATTAATAACACTATTATTATATCCTTAACACTAGCAGCTAATATTTACTGAGTGTTTATTACATGCAAGGCATTGTGCTGAGAGTGTCATGTGCTTTCTCTCACTTAATATTCACAAAAATCCCAAAACAAAGATGGGATTATCATATTATTATTATTATTATTATTAATGAGGAGGAAACTGGCCATATAGACATTAAGTAACTTGCTCAAGATCACACAGGAACCAAGGGGTGAAGTGAGGATTAGAAAGCTAGGTCTGTGTGATTCTGTTTTTCATGCTCTCAGCCACCTCATGCCACACACATAAACAGGGCTTCAGCATTATTCACCGAAAGAGTAACACTGCAGTGGAAAAATTGAATGTGACAATGGTAAAAGTCCCTAAAATTCCTTTTAGCTGAACCCAAAAGGCCCTTCCATGCAGGACACCCACCATTGGCAACATAAAACTATCAGCACTCTGCAAAGAAACACAGAAAGAATCGGGAACCGTTAACAAGGTGGCAGGTGCAAGGAGAAAATGCTTCCGCCTCACAAAGCCTGCCCTTTTATTCAACTTAGTCTTTTCCAGAGGCAGGTAATAAACAACTTGGATTTATCTTTACTTTAATATAACTAATGAAGTCTTTATCATTTAGTAAAAATAAATGAAAGCTTTTATTTCCATAATATTAAATTGACTTTTTAACTTTTGAAGTGAACATGTAAAACCTTTCTTTCTTTTATCCCTGCTTGGGGAGTTGTAATTGCATTTTAACTGGTGCTGTTTCAAGAACAATTTTAACCTTGAATTGCAAATGTGTTGGCTGGAAGTATATATAAATCATTTCAACTTGGTTTTTATTATAAAAATATTACAGAGACTAATTAGTTTTTAATCTGTCAGTTTGAATCAAAGGAAAGTTGAAATCTATTCACGCCGTTCATGTGCGGCAAGAACTGTCGTCCACAAGACGTGGGGGGGACTGTCATGGCTGAAAGGGGGAAATGAGAGAAAGTCAAAAGTAACATAATTATGAACCATTAAAAGGCTGATGTGCACAATATTTTATAGGATGGGTATATAACGGCAATTAAACAAAGCCAGAGTCCATTATAAGCAAAATAATAAACTCCAGGGTAAGCATTAGGAACTGAAATGTCACGCCGAAGGTCACAGAAACTCTTCAGCTTTACCATACATGCAAGGGTGACAGGGCAGGCCCTGTGTTGTTGCCTCATTACTAAAAAGAAAATAATGATGGAATATTAAATTCCCACTAGCCTGGAGCATCAGAAATTTTACTTATGGAACTATGGCTGCAAAAATAGAACCCGAGAATAGCTAGCAACTACGGGGCCATGTCTCTCTGTTGCTACAGACAGTTATGCATGAAGGCGATTATAGAAAGGCCTTCTACAGAATCAAAAGGATTTAACTATAATTAACAAAGAAAGCTATCAGTTGTGGTAATAACGACACCTTCACCCCACCATTTAAAAAACTTCTTTATTCACATGCACTGCACATTATGTAGTGTTGAAATGGAAACTTTCTGAATTATGTGATTCATTAATTCTTGTGGCAAGGACATAAACAAGAGAGCAGCAATAGCCAGTAGCCATATGTGGCTATTCCACTAGAAATGTGGCTAGTCGTACACACAGAAATGATAATATTGTGGGTATAATGGGTCAAATAAAATATTTTATTAAAATTAATTTCACTTGTTTCTCTTTACAATTTTAAATGTGGCTCCTAGAAAATTTAAAATGATGTATGTGGCTTGTGTTTTATTTCTACTGGAGGGTGCTGCCCTAGAGGCTTGGTGATCATTTAATAATAGCAACAAAAAACTCACCTAATATCTCCTGAGCACTTCCTGCAGTGCCAGGCACTGGTCTAGGCATTCTACACACATTCCATCATTTAATCTTTGTGATGGCTCCATGAGGTGGGTATTATTATCATGTCTATTTTAAAGATGAAAACCAAGGTACTGAGTAGCAGAGTAGTTGAGTAATTTGGCTGAAGAATGGAGCCAGGAATGGAACCCAGGCAGTTTGGCTCCAAATGGAACATAGCCTTAATTCAAAAGAGCTGCTCCATTCTTTATGACAGAGATAACATTGGTTAAAAAAAAAGTCATGCAAATAATCCTTTCCTATCCACTCCAGCTCACTGTTAGAAAAAAAAAAAAATCAAACATCCAAAAGCAAACAAACTAGACATGTTCAGACTTATTTATTGCCTTTTTGATAGAACCCCAAGAAGCACTTAAATAAAATTCATGCTAGGGAAAATTATGGGCAGTGTCATATTTTAAACTACAGGAGGCAAATAGTCCTGGAAAGGGAAGGTTGGGATAGTCTCCAATGGCCAAAGCACCATCATTTGAGTGCCATTGTTCTGGAATAAAACACACCCTAGTGTACTAGACTCAAAATGATCATGTTGTTTGACTGATCATGAACACAACGCAGGCACCCATCTTAATGTGTTAGTCCTGCTCCTTTAACCTCCTAACACCAGCACTAAGAGTGCCGTCATTTTGTTTGGGTGACAACGTCATGGCATGATTTCTGCCTGATGTTTACAACAGATTATTTTGTGGAGCCATATAAGCCATGCCGACTGCTGGCCAACCAACGCAACGTGTGATTCCATTAGGAACACCGTATTTAGAGGCAGATTATCACACAAGCCAGAGTCAGAGTTCACGGGCTGGTTGGAATGTCCAAGTAGACTCACCAAAGAGAACAAAAGAGAAAAAATAAGTAGTTGCTCATATTTACTCTGGAAGGCTTCAAAGAAATCCACATCACATAAGTCACCAGCTTTTGCTAACCACTATATTTTCTGGTGTACATGCTCTCATTTTTACTGCTTCCAGGCACCTGGCCTGGGTAAGAGAGAAGAGACAGGAGACAGAGCCTTTGGAGAAAGAGAAAGATGAAGGACTGAGAATGTTTTCTTTCTGATAGAAGCAGACATGGAATTCTGTCTACTTGGCTTTTCAGAATTGGCTGTTTGGCTTTCTGAGACGAACATTCTGTGCTAACTTCAGAAAGAATGTTGGCAGGGTCAGAGTGGGAAGGTTTGAAGTGATAATACTTGGATGGCAACTGCCTTCCTTTCCCAAGGGCTGACACAGCTCTGACCTCGACACAGCTCGCAGGCAAGGATCCAGTTTGGCCACATGAAAATGAGCTGTTTTCCTCCCCTGGGAGAGGGACAGAGATACACGAAGCCATGTCTGATAAAAGCAAAGTATTATCTAAAGCTGATTTATAGTAAAGAAACTGGGAAGCCAACATGATTAATTTATTTCTTCACTATTTCCTTGAAATCATAATACCTACAGAGAAGTCATATATTGGAAGTCTCAGAGAAAAACTCTTCCCTGATTTCTTCTCTCTGAGTGTATGGGTAGCAGCAAGTGGAAGAGTAAATACATGTTAACAGAAGCACTTTCTAAGAGGCTCAGTTACCATATGTCAAAATGCTTCTAATTGGCAAACACTTGATAAGACATCCTAGCCTAAAACTCTGCCTTTTATTTGGATGGACTAAATCTGAAACTGCAATAAAACCCAGTAGGTGTTGATGGTCCTTATTTCTCTCCTACTAAACAATTACCACTCTCGGCCTCTCCCCTTCACAGGGCATCCTACAAAAAAAGGGGCCAAATTTGTATTTCTTAACCTCATTATCTCAAGCCATTATATCTTTGAAAACAAAAGCTTTTATCTTAATTGACAGAAAGGATCCCTTTTCAAAACCCCCTTTCCCCAATCCTGAGGATATAAATATTTGGACTCTAATTTTATTTTATTTTAATAAAACAATGCTGGCTTCACCAATAGGAAAAAAACTCGTTTCATATTTCATTATCTCCTTAAGGCTGGCAGATTCTGTTCAGCACCCAAATTGCTTGTCCTCCTTTCTTCATCAGAGCGGAATTAAAAGGAAAAAAAAAATATCTCAAAGCAAAATGTGTGCCAACAGCAGTGAGGCTAAATAAGTCTCTTTAGCCTGGCCCCACACCACCTAACTTTGTGAGTGAGACAAAGTTTCTCTCCTGCGCGTGGCTCCTTCTAAACAACCTGCTCCCTTTAGCCCCACAGGGGCAGCACTGGATGGCTTAGAATACTACCTGGCATTTCCGCTGATGTATTTGAGGATGGACGCATGACCCATGGCCAGTCAATTCACTGGTTGGCCAACTTCCATTCAGATCTATCTTCTCAAATACTTGACACAGGACCCAGACTATTGTCAGCTGGTAGCTGGCCCTTGAGTTGAAAGGTCAACTGGTACAAGAATAACCATACCGGGCCATGCAACCAGAAGAAAACAAACTAGAAGAGAGAAGAGACCAGAATTTTGCAGAAATACAGAATCACAAAGCTGTGGCAGAAACTCCAAGATTTAAGAGGCCCCGTGGCCCCTGAGAGACAGAGTAAAGCATGTGTCTCACTTCCTGATTACAGTCCTGGTCATGACGGCTTCGTCTCAGAATGCCTCAACTATTGTTTCTTTAAAATACTCCTACTACTTGAGCTACTCTAAGTAGGTTTCTGTTTCTTACATCTGACACCGACCTGACCAGGACACCATCCAACCCTATTTCCCGCACTCCCTACTCTGTATTCTCTGCCCTTATTAGGAAAATCTTTGGCCCATTCCCCATGCCAGCCAGCTTCATAGTTCATAATCTTCTTGCCTGTGTCTTCGGATATATTACTGATTATCACATAATTCCAAAATTTCCCCCTTCCCTCTACAACATCAATACCCCTAGCTGTCAAGCTCTGGAGAGGCATTTCTATTGAATAGCCCTGATAAGAAACTTCCATTTTTAGACAGTCCTGGTTAATGGTTCAAATCCACTTTCCTACAAATCCCACCCATTCTTCCTGGCTCTATTTTCTGGAATAATGAAGAAAAAAATCTACTCTTCTTCTACCCCAGTACATGCTGCATTTTGGACGACCAACACATCCCCTCTAAGAATTTTCCCTTCCATCTATTAATCCTCATGAGTGATTTCAGGCCCCTCACACCCATGGTGGCTCCTCTTCCTCTGACAATGCCGCCAACCCCATCTCCATTTCACCAATTCCTACCCACACTTAAGTGCTCAGCCCAAATCCACCTTCCTATGAACTCTGCCCAGGCCACACTCAGAGAGAAGCAGTCCAGTGTAGTGGGCAGCAACATGGGCTTTGGAATCAGGAAAACGCAGCTTGGTTTCTGGCTTCCATATTCATGAACCATGAATCCTCGGGTGTGTTATGTAATCTCTCAATACCACAATGTCCTGATGTGTACCATCTTAATGCAACACCCATCTCTCAAGGTTGTTTTGCAACTGGGTAAGCTGACCAAATGTAAAGTGCTTAGCATACAAAAAGAGCTCAATCAATGGTATTTTTTCCTTCTTTTCTTCGTGTGTACAAATCTCTCTCTTTTCTGACCTTTGGGCAGGTTTAGTGGTTCAGAGCATGATCTTTTGGATCAGACACTATGGCTTGGTAACCAGTTGTATGAGGTTGGGCAAGTCACTTCACTTCTGTGTCTCTCTCCTATTAAAATGGGGGTACAGATAGTACCTATCTCATAAGACTGTTGTTCATGAGGATTAAATGGGTTAACACATATAAACAGCTAAGAAGAGTTTCTGGCACAAGACATCATCATCATCAAGGATAGTTATTATCTGCTCAAGACTGAATACTTACGTAATACTTGATCTCATGCTTGCAACCCTCCTCAGCTCGTTAATTTGCGGCTGAGAAAACATGTTTTATATTTTACAATTCTCAGGTTCAAAAACATGTTTGTTAGGAAGAATGAAGGAATCAAGGAGGAGCAGACGATCAAAAAAAAATCCTTACTGATGTATGCTAGCAATGTTAAATAGTTAAGCCAACACAAAACAAGTAAACACAGAAGCCCCATTTGGGGGCTGGATATCTACCTGATGGTAAGAGATGGGGACAGGCTTCCGGAAGACTATCCACTCCACAATTTCGCTACATGGTGGGGTGGTCAAAGAACCTGTGTACCGGTAATAGCTGCCCAGGGATGAAGGCAGGAGATCCCGGAGGACGAAAGGATCCAGAAAGGTCTCCTTCTCTGTTTGGGAGAAGAGGGAAAACAGAAGCACAGTGATAAGTCGTACCACCCTGCAGACACACAGTCCAAATCCCAGGCATGCTGGTGCCATATCACAAGCCTTATGTTTGTTTACATCCTGAGAAGCACTAGCATTTGGCAGTGGGAGAGCCACAGAAAACACAGCAGTGTTTCCCAAGGTGTGTTGGGAGGCAGCGTACTGCACTATATTTCATGAAAAACGGGTTCCGTGATGAACAACATTGGATAACACTGCAGTCTCCCCCTCGTCCCCCGTGAAACAGACAAAACACTAGCACAGGAAAGTCTCTGAGAAGACCTGCAGAAAAGAAACGGGCTTGATTTTGTTTAAGCCACCCCTTCCCAATCTTGTTTCACCATAGAACTCTTCTCCATCTACTACGTATAAACTAATAATCAGTGGAACAAACTTTGGGAATCTGTGTGTAAAGACAACTATAAGCCAATGGCAGAGTGCAATTCTAAAGTTGGTTACATCTCATGATGGTTTCACCCAAGGCCTATCCAAATCAAAGTGAAACCTAACCAAGGCAAAACCCTGAACTTATAAAATGATGGCCCTGAAAACAGGCTTCCTTTTATAAAAGTGGAGGAGTCTCTCCTTAAGTAGAAGAAATGACATTTAAGCTGAGACCCAACAATGATACCTCACAGTAACTGCATGAGGAAAACAAGGTACGGAAGAGGTGGTTTGCCTGCCCGAGGTCACACAGCTCCTAAGTTGCAAAGGTGGGATATGAACCCGGACACCTTGACACCAGAGCTTGTGTGGTTCAGACTCAGCTGAAGAAGGAGGTGAAGTTAACTGGGTGAACTGAAGGGCGAGGGCAAAAGAGGAGAAGAAGAGCATTTTAGGGCTTGGGGACACATGTGCAAGGGTCCTGAGGCAGGAAAGAATAGTACAACAGAGATTAGGGCTGTATTCTAATTCTCCCAATCAAGCTCAGTAGATCATCCAGCATCTTTCACGAATCAGAGATGGTTCTAGTCTCTACCTGAGTCTCCAAAGGTCTAGCCCTGAATTTAAGTCCGGGATTCCCTTCTCATCCCTGTTAGGGATGTAACAAGGATATTACAGTCCTGCTAATGGCTTGCCTTAGCTCCTGGATGCTCTACACCACGGGCCCCAGGACATTCCTGGGGGGCCTATGGGCTCCAGGTTACTTCATGGACACATCTACGCCTACAGGAATATTCTTCCCAAGCCTCATACCTCCTTCGTCCTCTTCTTTCATGCAGAACAACCAGTGCAAGTCTTTGGGCAAATGTGTATCTTTAGACTCAAGAGGTCTATGTAACTGGGGGATAATGGAAAAACCCCAAGAGAAATCAACTATATTAGAATAATTAAAATGGCAATTTCCATTTGGTAGAGATTAGTTGACCAAACTGAACATTTATTTAGCTTTTACTATATGCCAGGCACTATTCTGAGTATTTACATGTTGCAAACATTTAAACAGCACGTACTGTATGTGCCAGGCCCTGTTCTAAGAGCTTTATAAAGATTAATTTACTTAATACTTAAAATAGCCCCACGAAGTAGTCCTATTAATAGCCCCAATTTATCGGGCTGAAACACACGACCAGGTAGTTGAGTTCAGAATCTAGGCTTTCATCATTCTCAAACCATCACTCTACTCTTGCACTTTACAACCCTCTAGAGTATGTACTTTTTGCTTACGTGTTTGTTTGTTTTTGGGTTTTTTTGAGGAAGATTAGCCCTGAGCTAACATCTGCCGCCAATCCTCTTCTTTTTGCTGAGGAAGACTGGCCTTGAGCTAACATCCGTGCCCATCTTCCTCTGCTTTATATGTGGGACGCCTGCCACAGCATGGCTTGCCAAGTGGTGCCATGTCTGCACCCAAGATCCGAACTGGCAAACCCCGGGCCACTGGGGTGGAACGTGCGAACTTAACTACTGTGCCACCGGGCCGGCCCCTGGAGTATGTACTTTTAATACTCCAGTTTTACAGATACGGGAATCAAGGCCCAGAGAGGTTAAATGATGAAGCCCAAGGTCACTAGTAAACTGTGAAGTAGCGGCAGTTATTCATGAGGCTCAGAAACCTTGGCTGATTTCTCATATAGGTTTTCACTTCATTTTTAAAAAGGAAAAATTAAATATTAACTAATAAATGCAAAAGTCTTCAAATCATAGGGTTCTATAATCAAAATGACAATAGCGGTTTCTGTTGGACAAAAGGCCAGAAATAAGGGAACTGCCCCTCTGCCTACTGGCAAGTCTGGGCTTTAATTTAAACCTGGTTACCAGCAGCCTAATGATGGGGGAAATCTCTGCAGGCGTGCTTGGCTGGGTCTGGCTTGGCTGGGAGGAGGAAATATTTTGGCCTTTGCTCATTGCCTCTGCGCCTCCTGGGCTGTGTAAATAGTCAACGCAAGGCCCTCAGCAATAGAAGCTGCGTAGGGCTTGGCATCACGAACCCAAAAATCACCATCTTCATACCTCCCTCACGTTGTAGGTGAACTTGGTGTCACATCGCGGCACACCAACCTGCCTTAGGATCAAGGGCTCCAGACTGAATGCCCAGCAAGTCTTCAGCGTGTTCTCTTAGGGGTCTGATCCTGTATTAGAGTTGCACTTAAGCATGCTGTATGCAGACAGGCGGTGACAAGACCATTCCTGCAAGCTGGAGGTGGCAAAGCCCCCATCTAAAGCACCCACTGGAGGAAGGGGCTGTGGCTTTAAAGAACATAAAAAAGATAAAGCAGAAACACCTGCCACCACCGCCCCCCTCCCCCACCCTTCAGTCTGAGGTGGCTAGATTTCAAAAGGGAACACCACTTGGGCTCGTGAATTTGGTAGGACCGACGGAAACTGCAGGCATGACCACTGCTACAAGTGCAGAAGGGCTTCTCCCTCCTTGACCAACCCAAGGGCTTCAGAGGCAGGCTGTGGCTTTGACTGATTTGCAGGTGCAATCAGATGGGTGGCGGGGAAGGCAGACCTGGGGGCTGGGGACAGGGAAGGAGGACTCACTGTTTGTTGATCCCACCACCGTCCTGCCAGTGGATCCTACGATTCTGAGACCTGGAAGGGCCTTAGACCACGCTAGTTCAGTGGCTTCAGGAGCCAAAGAAGCCTTTCTTCAAACAAAATCTTACACGGGAGCCCGGCAACTCAAACAGCTCAAAGTGCAGCCGCTGTGGTTGAAGCTGAGCTGGGAACCCAGAGACACTTTTGAAAACCATCAATTTAGTTCCATTTTTAATTTTACAGCTGGAGAAATGGGAGAATGGGCTGAAATACTGGACCCAAGGTCAAAAACTTGAGGGGCATACAAAGATTTAGATGGAATTCTTTCTTCAAAGAAACCGCCTAGGATCTGAAACAGTTGAGCCTGGGAGCAGCAAACAGCTCCTGGTGCCGACTCCCTAAACCGAGCCACCGCCCGCAGCAGCACCTCATTTCTCCATCCCTACAGAGGTTTGTAAAGAGAGCAGATTCTCAGCCCGCTGGGTTCAAATCCCAATTCCTCCACGTGTGTGATCTTAGGCAAGTTTTAAACCTTTCCAGGCTGTTGTGAAGATTAAATAAGTCAATATAAGAAAGGGATTCAGAGAGAGCCTGGAGCATAGTAAGCATCTCATAAATGACAGGTATTATTCTTATTCTAATTCATTTTACTTGTATTATTATTGTTATTATTATTCCTCAAAACGACCAAGGCCTGCCCAAGTACTTCCCTCAATGTTTAAGTATGTGTGTCTCTTATTTTTTTTTTAACTGGATTATTAGTGCCTTAAAGGTACATCATGTCTGAAAAATCCTCCATCAACCTCAGCAGTATAGGTTAGAATTTTCTTTCCCTAAGCTCTAGTGTGGGCTTTGAAACCAACTGACATTTAACAGCTGTGTGACATTAGGGAAAGGTCTTAACCTCTCTGAGCTACTTCTCTTATCTGTAAAATGGGATATTTACTGTGAATATTTACCCCTCAGGGTTGCTGTGACAATTAAGCAGGCGAATAAATGGAAGGGGCTTAGCACAGTGCCTTGTCAACTTTCATTTATCAAAGCAAGCACTTGGCTGAGAGCTGGCCCACTCATTTTGTGTTTTAAGCCAGGGATTAGCAAATGTTTTCTGTAAAGTCGCTGAAAGTAAATATTTTAGGCTTTGCAAGCCAGGAGGCAAAATTGAAGATGTTATATAGGTACTTATATAACAAACACATTTCTGCAACCTTATTAATGATGCTTGAAATGCTAATAATAACCAAGGACAATTTTTAAAATATATATCTACTAATAAGAATGTAATTCTTTTGGGGGGAATCACATTTCACTTAATCAGGGTTCGAATGTAAAAACTGTTCTCGGCTCAGGGGCCATACAAAAATAGTGGAATGGATTCAACCCTTGGGCCACATTTTGCCTCCACCCTCATTTTAAGCCAAATGTTGGGGGTGGGGAACAAGCATTAGAAAGTCACCTTGATAGCCATAGCTAGAATGGGGGGGGTGGCATGGTAAACGTTCAGGCGTCTCCATCACGACTGATCATTTCTTTTGCAAACACGTTACAGAATTAACTCTTGAGTTGTTTTCTTTCCCCTTTGAGTTTCTAAGTTCAAACTGAACATCAGTGTTTACTGATCTTTCTGAAAATTCCATTTCCTGCTCAGTCCCGTAGGCAGTGCTCCACTGACAAATGGGGTGCTCAGCATGCTTAATTGTAAGTTAGAAATAGTTTTGGAAATGATAGCTCTGTATTTCCAGCACTGCCCACAAAGCCTGCATAAGCCACGAGGTGCTCCAGTGGCTGGACCCAAGGCCAGGAGTGCCTGACTACAGCTACTGGGAAGAAGGAAAAAAGCATTTTTCAGTCGACAACTTAAACACTTCCACTAAGCAAATCTTAATAAATGGAGACGTTACAAAGTGGAGGAAACTGCTAGAGCCAGGCCCCCTAGATTTGCATCCTAACTCCTCTACTCAAAGGTCTGACCTAAGACAAGCTATTCAGCTTCTCTGTAACTGTTTCTTCACCTGTAAGAGGGGATTAGAATAGTATCACCTGCATAAGGAGGTTCTGCGTATTAAACGAATTAACACTAGTTAAGGGCTTAAGAGAATGTCTGGCACAGAATAAGCACATTTAAGTGCTTGTTAAAGAAATCTTGCTATAAAAGGGCAGTTTGACTTCAAACCCATCCTTCTGCCTCCAACTTTTATCCTAATTAGTAATTTGAATTCAAAACATTCCTATGCCAGCCACTTAACTAGTGAGAAAAATGTTTGAAACACTACTTATACCACCATTCATTCCATTATACCCTAATAAGCAGGTACTGTGCACTACTAGATAAAAGAATTGAAAAGGAATGAATCTCAAATTCCACTTTCAAGGATCCCAGTGCTGTATGCAGACAATATTATATTTTAATAATTAATTGTTCATCAAAGAAAAAGATGAGGAACAGGGATGCTAAATTCAAAGTTATTCAAATTGCAGAAATGAATAATGCATGATTTTTATATTAAATACACACTGTATTAAGTAGTCTACATTTCAGCCAACTCTTTCATTTTTAGGCATTTTGAACGACAATATGAATAATCAGTTAGGGAGGTTTATTTAGAAAGAGCAATACCTTATTTGAATGCCAACGGAGTATATCTGGAGATGATTAAATTTTTCTTATCAATTAGAAAATTTCGTATGAGGGCTTTAAAGTCATGGTCAACCATTAAACCCAGCGCAGCCCAGTTATCCTTGCAGTTTCCTTCCAACATTCAATTATCTCTGGCTCGATTCTGCTCAATTTCTTATTTCTGATAGCAGTGCCAGGAGGCAATCTTTAATTAAAGGAAATTTCAAAGATTCAAACATGCATAATTGGATTAAAAATGTGATCATTAAAACATTAGATGATAATCATCTGATTGATTGCATTTTTCAGTGTTAATAACCTAATATTTTCAATGTTTCGGTTATACAGGAAAAAAGAAAGCCTGTATAAAATATGATAAACAATCATCATACAGATGAGAGCTTTGCAGTAACCAAGAACTATGGAATGATACTGAAAACACACACAAGCACACATACACCATGGAACCAAGTATGGTCCTGGAAGGTGTACGGACAGCTAGGGGAAGAAAACCCGTGCCAGCCGAAAAGAAGGAATCCACCGATGTCAGGGACGTGCATGAGATAAACTAACAACAGAAAGCCCACACTTCTGATTTTAGCCCAGTGTTCTTTAGATGCTTAAGGGCTTTCCAAAACGTTTTATAAGGAAGAGCTGTTACCTTTTCCTTAAATGCTTAAAATCTCTGGGGTAGGACTGCCCTTCTGTTTCATGTTGGGGAGGGTAGAGAGGAGTGATGGTGGAAAATACTGGGTATTAGGTCACTCCAAATGGGGAAAGATTTATGACAATGCTGCTCCAATTCAATGTGCATTCAACTCACCTGAGGAGCTTGTTAAAACGTAAATGCTGATCCAGTAGGCCTTGGGTTGGGCCTGGGATTCTGCATTTTTAATAACGTTGACCACACTTGAGTAGCCAGTTTCCATGAGGACTATATCAAAGGGCCCCTACACCCTCTACGACCTCATCCACTGCTACTTTCTGGCTCTTAGCTATAGCCACAGTGGCCTCTGCTGTCTCATGTTCACACTACCCCAGGGCCTTTGCACTGGCTCTTCACTCTGCTTAGTACATTTCTTCACTGCTCTCTTCATGGCTAGTTTTAGACCAAATATCTTTAAGCTACTAAAAACTGAATCATATTTGAATGACATATTTCTCAATGAGGTCTTCCCTGACTACTGTTTTCAAAATGACAATTTTAAGGGCAGGCTCACTGAGAAGGAAGCATTTGATTAAAAACCTGAAGGTGGAAGTATGCCATGTAGCTACCTGGGGAGAATATTCCAGGCAGAGAGAAAAGCTGGTGCAAAGGGATTCTGCCTGTGTGGCTGGAGTGAAGTGAGGAAGAGGGAAAGTAGAAGGAAAAGTTCAAGCGCCCCAAATTCGACAGGCTCTAGAGGGGGAAAATCAGCGGCTGGTTAGGTACAGTCTGGAATCTGGCTAAAAACTGTGAAGAGGCCAAAACTCTAGACACAGGGTTAGCAGCTCTCGGTTAAGCCTGGACCAGCCGTGAATGGGCTATTGATCTGCGAGGAGAGATGAATCTGACAGGCTGGTGACAGAAGGGCCTGCCTAACAGGAACAGGAAATGGGAGGCATCAGGGAGGAGGGAATTTTACCTTTACCTGTCTTGAGTTCCTCTCATTGGACTAATCGAAAAAGAAAAACTCAAGACAAATAACAGGAGAGAAACCAATTTAATCTGTACACATGGGAGATCATAAAAATGATGTTTACAGCGTGAACAAAGCAGGCAATTTATGTATCTTTTTACGCAAAGAAACAATAAATTTGTGAAGACTTGACAGGACAAAGAAACTTAGGTTTCGGTGCATAATTAGTAAGGAATTTAAGCAGAGCAGGTTTGGGGTAGTAAATTAGTAAAGAAGTACCAAAGTTTGTTTCTACAGGCTTCTCGGCCCTGAATTCCCCAGCCCTGGTGATAAGGATGTCAGTCCATCTCCTGGGGCAGAAAGGTACCTTCCACATGGGAGAGTTATTTCCGGCTTTCAGGGGGAACAGAGAGAGGAGAGGGTCAAAATGCCCTTTTTGCATCAGCTGCTTCTCGAGTAACTTTAATTCATAATAATCAATTTGGCATTGTGGCATGTTTTGGGGCAGCCTGCCATGGGACTCAACAAAGGTCATGATGGAAAGGAAGAGTCTGACCGCTAGAATGTGGGACTGTAGGAGCATGGCATCTAGAAGCCATTAGGAAGGTCAGAAAGCATTAGATTCTAATTAAGAGGGTGGCAGAGGCCTCCCAGAAGGAGCTGAGGAATTAATTTTATGATCTAAATACAAGCAATGATACTTGCTCTATATGACTGGATGTTGACTACCAGGCATGTCATCTCTCTGTCATCAATAAGGAAGATGAAATGGGAAAGACAGGGCAATGGAAATGAGGCTGGACCGTTTTCAAGATGTAGCTATTTACAAGGCTTCATGATGGATGATTTTAAGGAACAAGCACTAGACTGAAGTTATGACAAGGTGATCCTGGAGAAGTCACCCAAGAAACACAGAGAATTGAGAAGGTGAAGAGAGTTTCAAAGGACACTAGTTCCATTTCATTTTACAAATGAGGAAAATGAGGTCCAGAGAGGGAAAGAGACTGAACTGAGATCACACAGTGAGGTAGGGGCGACTCCGGGCCTCCAAAGCCCAGCACTGGGCCCTTTCTACTACCTCATTCTGGATCCCTGGGCTCTGTGTTTCTCACTCGCAGCAGATCCAAACACGATCAGGTGAGGAAATCTCACTGAAGACTAAAGAACTCTTCTACTTTTTAAAAAATAAATCTAATCCTGACACTGCCCAGCTCAAAACCTTTCAGCGGCTTTTGACTTCATTTAGAATAAAACCCAAACTCCTCACCATGGCCACGAGGCCCTACACAATCTGTCTACCTCTGCAGCCCATCTCTCCCGCCCTCTCCCTTCTTGACCACACACCCACCTCCTCACCTTGCAGTCCCCTCTGCCTGGAATGCTCCCCCGACTCCCACTCCATAAGGGTGATTCTTTTTCAGGTCTCAGCTCAAATGGCGTCTCCTGAGAGGCCACCCTGAGCACCGCATCTCAGAATGTTCCCTCTGCTATTAACCGTCTATGTCTCATACCTCATGCATCTCCTTCCCAGCTTTGCTTGTTTACTGTCCATCTCCCCCAAGAGCCTGACTGTTCCACTAGGGTAAAGACCTTGTCTTTCTTGTCCACCCCATATATCCAGCAACCAAAACACTGCCCAGAACGTAAGTAGATGCCTAATAATTAGGTGAAAAGCGAATGAAGGAACAAACAAGCACAGCAGTTGGTATATTTTAAATAACGAATAAACCCTAGACACCGTAATTCTTCATAGCTAAGTCACCATCAATCATAAGATGCATCATTTTTTCAAATACCACCAATAAAGGCAAGATGTTGCTAATTAAACAATGACATGATATCAACCATAAGATGCGTCCAGATTTTCGAGTTCTTAACTATGAAGAAATGAAAAAGAAAATTTGTAGCTATGTGGTGACAGATGTTAACTAGACTTATTGTGATCATTCCACAATATACTCATATATGGAATCATTATGTTGTACACCTGAAACTAATATAACGTTATATGTCAATTATCCCTCAATAAAAAATAAGAAGAAATGAGAGTTGCAGAACTGATGAAACAGAATATCGATATGATTCAATGAGGTTCACATCAAAGGGCCCCATTCGCTTTATAAGTCTACTAGAAGCTGGGCAGAGCCTGTTTTATGTGACCACAGTGCAGAATGCTCACAGGGCCAAGTAGCAGCACTGACTCCCATCTGTTTATACTAACTGGGTTCTCCAGCCTCACTTTACCCTTCACTCACTTAACCCCAAGACTCCATTCCATGCTGTGGAACGTTCTGTAGTGCACCTCTTTTCACCAATTCACATGCATGGTGTGTGAACTCGGTGCCAAGCACGGCTGTGGTCTTTCTCTATATGAGGCTTCACAACCCTGTGAGGTAGGGACCAACATCCTGATGACAGCTGGTAACTCACCCGAGGTCATGGCTGTACAGACCCGAGTCTCACTCATGGCCTGTGTAATTGGTTAATAGTGGTCTCTTTAACAGGCTGGAGGCTCCCTTAAAGTAAGACGGTGGCTCCAGACCATATCCCCTAGCACCCAAGACAGTACCGTAGAAAGTAGCTCCTTTACACGTGATTGAAAAAAATTGACGAAACTAAGTCACTAAGTAATTCTAAGCCAAAAGTGGGCAAACTGGCCCAGGGGCCAGATCCAGCCTAGCGCTTGTTTTTGTAAATGAAGTTTTATTGGTACACAGCCATGCCATTTGTTTACATATTGTCTATGGCTGCTTTGGGGCTACAACTGCACAGCTGAGTAGTTGCAATAGTGAATGTATATGGCTGGCAATGCCTAAAATATTTGCTCTCGGTCCCTTTACAGAGAAAGTTTGCTGATCCTGCTCCTATATGAAGGGTAGGATATTTGAAAGGGATGCAATAAGCAATAACATTTTAGCATGAATGGGGCAAACAACATGGGGAATGTAGAGGGGGGGAGATTACTGCTGCCTCTGAAACACTCTCCACTAGCGGGCAGAAGATGAAATGTGTACCCAGTGGCCTTCTCTATGGGCATAGCCCAGAGGAGCTCCAAGAGGCCTCCATTAAGGCATGAATAACTAGTGTTATTGCAGCGTTTAAGCAAGGGCAGCTTGAGAGGAAGAGAGCCCACCTGACTAGTCAGATTCCTCTATTCAAGTACCCAGAGGGGCGCTCCAAGGTCATGAAATAGCCACTCCACTATGGATCAAGAACATCTAGCCTCCTTGAGTTTATTGGTGGTTTCAGCTGGCCAATTGTGACATTTTGATTTAAGGGTTGATGTTTAAATGAAACGTATGTTGACATTAATATTCCCGAAGAGAAACTACATGAAGAGCATAGTCTTGTCAAGAATCAAGGAAATGAACATGACATTTAAATTATACAGAGTTATACAGCAACAAAACCTCAGTATTATCACTGAGTTGTTCCATTGCTTGCCTCTCTCCCCTACATGGTCCTGGTGGCCATATTTGACATGGTGTGTGCACTCTTTCAGCTTCCTTTTGATGCTCAGTCAATGACCTAATTCACAGAGGAGAAACCAAGGAACACAGAATTAAGTGATTTTGACAATAATCAGGAATTTAGTTGATGTTGGAAATAGAAACTGGCCCAGCAGAGCTGGAAAGAGAATGCACTTCAGAGTCCAATACAACTGCATTTAAATTACTGCTCTACTATGCGAGCTGGAACAAATTAGCCAATCTCTCTGAACCTCAGTTTACCCAAATGTAACACGGGATTAAGAATTCTTATCTCACTGTGCCACTGTGGGATTTAATAAGACTGCATGTACAGAACAACCAGGCAAGGCTAGGTGCACAGCCAGGGGTCAACAGATGAGAGGCTGCTGTCTCTTCCTTTCACCTACTTTGTGGTTCCTTCTCCACAACCCTTTCCACTGATCTCAAAGGGACTGGTACCCCCAAATCATCTTTATGACCACTGTCTGGCATCACTTCATTTTATTTTTGTATGACCCAACTAAGTCAAGCAACATACATTCTATTTCAACAGCTAGGTAGCGATGGAGGCAGAACTTAGAGCTCCACAATCATTCCCTGTCACCAAATGGCCTCTGTACTCAAGTCAACAAGTAACAAAAATAACAATGATGATAGTGGTAGAGGCGGCAGTGAGGACAGCTAGCACTGGGTGTTGACCCTGTGCCAGGCACAAGTATGTACAGTAAGTCACTGACTCCTCAAGACAAACCGATAAAGTCAGTATCATTATAAATGACCTCATTATACATTTGAGAAAACTGAGCCACAAAGAGGTTAAGTGATTTGTGTAGGTTGTCCAACTAGTGAAAAGCAGAATTGGTATTCAAACCCAGAGCCTGTACTCTTGGCCACTACACAAGAGTGCCTCTCCTATACCAAGGTGACATACGTGTAGCAGGCTCAGAAAATCACACCAGGCAGCCCCAAGGACTTTGGCGAGCACTTTTGCAGAAGACAATTAGAGACATATTTTTAAACTCTCTCTTTGCTCTCCACAACCCACTGAAACAACTGGGAAAAGGGCATTTCCCTGGGCTCCTGAAATCCTCTAAATGACAAAACATTGACAAAGAAGGCTGGCCAAACGAGAACCAGCCTCAAATTCAAATCTAACCTAAACGGAATCACTTTTGAAGTCTTTTCCGTCTTCACATCATTGTTAACAACACGATTGGTGATAAAATAGAAGTTGCACAGCATTCCATATTTCCTGGCTTTGGCTAAGAAAAGAAATGGAAATAGTTAACATCGATGGTGGTGATTTTGACACACTGAAATCCAGGAAACTGTGGAAATGGCTTAAGTGTGCCTGTTTCTAGAAGATTTTGAGATCAAAAGTGTTCAGATAAACATCTGTCCTTCCTGGATCCACAACAGACGTAAGCCAATTAGTCAAGACCAGGGTGGTGCATATTTATAGCACACTTCAGGAAAGTTCCACGTAATTAAACGCTGGAAACATAAACTTCAAAAGGGAAATTCTGTTGCGTGTTAAGATGTTCAAAACTCTCAGGGAGTTGTAGATAATACAGCATCAGCTTGGCCATTCAAAAGGGAGAAAATAATTTGAATGATTTCTTTCTTTAAGGTAAACATTAAATAAGAACCTCATTAATTCAGTTGAAATACATCTGGATGACATGGTGATTCGGGCAAGTTCAAAACTGAAGGTCACCTCTGTAAAGTCGATCGCACGGTAAGTAATTGTCCCGACGTGAACAAACCACTGGGTGATGGCAGCAACTCCCTTGGTAGAGCGACTACAGTATCTACTGTTTAGACAAGGTAGGGTTGACAAGCTTTTTCCGTAAAGGGCCAGAGAGTAAATATTTAAGGCTCTGCAGGGCAGACAGTCTCTCTACTACAACTACACAATTCTGCCACAGTAGTGCGAAAGCAGTCATAGACGATACACAAATAAATGCCTGTGGCAGGATTCCAATAAAGCTTTATTTACAAAAACAGGCAGAAGGCCAGATCCGGCCCACGGATTGTACTTGCTGACCCACGATTTAGAGCACAGTGGCCACATGCCAGGCACCCTTCCTTCTCAGCACTTTCCCTGTCTAAAGCATTTGGCATTAATACCCACGAGGCAGACACTTTCAGTGTCTCCATTTTACAAGATGGAACTTCAGGCACAGAGAGATGCAGCAACTTGTACAGGGTCACACAGCTCCCACAGTGGAGACCCAGAATTCAAACGCGAGACAGCCTGACTTCTGAAGCATTGTTCCAGAATCCTTATTCAGTAGTGTTCCTAAGAATCAAATTTCAAGTGACAACTAACAAAATCCCACTTCTGTAAAAGAATTCCATAATGCAGACTTTGTAAGAAAATTCATTCCAAAGTTCCAACTGCTTATTCACGTGAACACACGAGATTACTTTGCAGGCAAATAACATCAGCCTCTTTGACCTTCAGCACCAAGAATGGCAAGGACAAAAAAGATTCCTCATGAGATTAAAATTTTCTCAAAGGCAGGGGAAATCTTGGTCATCATTTTACCCTCCACACCTTGAGTAGCAGTTGTGAGGCATTTGGTAAATGGAAGGATGGACAGATTCTGTGATTCACGAAGCTTAAAGTTACACATACACCACAAGCCGCAACCTCTTAAACCACATCAACTACTCTCTGCTGGATCTCGCTGCTGGCTTGTAACGATACAAGCTACCT
This sequence comes from Equus quagga, assembly GCF_021613505.1. Classification (NCBI taxonomy): domain Eukaryota; kingdom Metazoa; phylum Chordata; class Mammalia; order Perissodactyla; family Equidae; genus Equus; species Equus quagga. Next base: position 125,791,713 of record NC_060267.1, read on the forward strand.
TTTCAGTCTAACAGTTTAATTTTTTCCAAAAGTCTCTTTCAAAGGTCTAGGCTTTGTCCTCTTCTTCCAAAGTCCAAGTAAGACATTTTTCAGGAACTTCAGCCCTTTAGCCTCAGCCAGAAAGTTTACGTCAAGATCTTAGACCCTGGGGATAATCACAATGGTGCCAGAGCGACAATGACAGTGTATGGGCCTGTTAAATATTTCCTCACTTGCCCCTTCAACTGAGTCTATATGATGAGCCTCACTCAAGACTGAAAGATGCAGGCGGTGGCTCTGGCAGACAACAGAGGGCTAGACGGTCTGGAGTAACGAGAGCCAGTCTGAAGTCATGGAGACCCTGGTTCAAGTCACCCAGCCACTGCCTGCTCTACTTGCCCTTCTGTAGAATGGGGGTCATGGGAGTTCTGGCTCAGGGGGTTTCTAGAAGATTCAGTGATGCCTGTTGGTCTAATCAGACGCTTACCTGGTGCAGAGCCAGTGGGCACCAGGACAATAGCAGGGAGGCGCCTTTGGTTTAGACCTGTCACCTGACACCCCGTCCCCTTTGTTTCTGATTTCCTTTTTGTAAATTCCAGAAGGAGGTATTGGCTTCCAAAGTCATCTCTTAATGACATAATCCCAAGGCAGCCTCAGTTCTTTCCTTGGTCTGCAAGCAATTTGTAGAGAGAACAAACAGCCTGTCAGGGGTACTTATGGTAAAAAGTTTTTTCGAAAAGTGCTGTCACTCCCCTCTTTGCTTGTTGTGAGACCACTTGGTATTGATGTGTCCCAGAGGAAAGCATGTCTGAATCTCTTACTTTCTCATGCTAATCACTGTCTTCTTTGATTGTGAAATTTAACACATGCAGAAAAGTGCACAAAACACAAATGTACCATTGCAAATAATCCTAAAGTGAACCCCAGGGTGACCACCACTGAGAACAGGAGAGGTCCTTGCAGCCTCCCCTCAGGCCAGTCCCTCATCACTATCCCATCCTACCCTCAACAAGTAACCACCATCCTCTTTCTTGAAATAATCATTACTTTTGCTTTTCTATTATTTCACCACCTGCATATGCACTCCTAAACACTATAGGTTAGGTTTTCTCATTTTCTGAACTTTATGTTGAGGAACACTCTATGCATTCTTCAGACTCTTGCCTCACTTACTCAACTTTATGGCTCTCAGATGTGCCCATGTTGTTGCGAGGCACAGATTCCACTCCTTTTCATCGGGGTGAAATGTTCTACTGTATGTCTGCACCACATTGTATTTATCCAGCCTGCTAAGGAGAGGCAGTTGAGGCATTCCTAGATTTGGGAAATTAGGAAAAACAATGCCACAAACATTCTTGTACACACCTCATGGTGCGCTTACATCTGAGTTTCTCGAGGGGACACACACAGGAATAGGACTACTGAATCTACTTGACTAGATACTGCCAAACTGTTTTCCAAAGGGTAATGTACTAACCTCTCCTCTCACCAGTAAACTATGAGAGTTCCTGGCGTTCACATGCTTGCCAATACTTGACCCTGTCGGGATTTTTAATATTTGCCTATCTGGTGCATGCTGCTAGATTATTTTTGAGCTTTGTGAACGTAATATCTTTGAAAAATTAATGTATAACATACATGGGTTATTCATTAACTCATTTACAAATAGTCAAATGCACAAATCTAAGGGACAATGTGGCAAAATTTTTATATTATACCCATGTAATCATCCTCTAGATCAAGATACGTAATATTTTATTCACCAAGAAAATTCCCTCATGTCCCTTCTCATTCAATACTCCCCTCCACCCCACTATTCTGACTTTTATCACCACGGGTCAGTTTTGCCTATTCTTAAACCTTATATAAATGGATCCACGCAGTATGTGCTCTTTTGTCTTTGTGTAAATCAAAGAGTTTATTATTTTTAATTGCTGCATAATATTCCACTGTATGCATATATCACAACTTGTGTATCTAGGCTCTCATTGGTGAACATGTGGGCTGTTTCCACTTTGGGGCTATTATGAGCAAAGCTCTCTTGTATACGTCTTTTGGGGGCATTTCTCTTGGGTATATACCACATGTGGAATTGCCCGTTCATAGGGTAAGGTATACGTGTAACTTTGGCAGAAATGGCCGCTCAGCTTTTGGGAAGGCTGCACCATCTGCATCCCCACAGCAGTTGTCGCCTACTGCCAGTAACGCCGTGCCCTGGGCTGGTTTCTTTTGCACTAGTGTATCCGTGGCTGGTGACACAACGGCAGTTATAAAGCCTACCCACTGCTCTAGAGGGAATTCAGACTGCTCCAGGTCTGGAGTCTCATGTTATTTTTTATTGTAGAAACCTCAATCCCAGCAGGTGGGATATGGAAAAAAGAACAGATGCGGACGCGCCAGCTCTTACCACCACATGAAAACACTTGGCCAGGGAGTCACTCATATTTGTGAATTTACTTGATTTCTTCCCTTTCTGCTAGATGCCTGGATTGATTCTAGCTATTCTGACTTTGACTATAGATCTGGTGAGCTGATGATCAGTATCCCAGGGCAGGGGAGAAAACGGTTGGAAAACACCCCAAAAGTGAGCCCAGAGAATAAACCAGTCAGTCGGGGAAGCTATTCTGCAAAGTAAGTTTTGATCTTGTCATAGCCACAACTTCCACTGCTGAATTTTAACAAGAAAAGCATGTAAGAGCTTCATTTTGTGTCATTAATAGAAGTGTGTTCTCAGGTGACAATTTATTTGTTCTTCTACTGAAAGCTTGCTCGGAACACCCTGCGGAGGGAGGACAGGGAGAAGAGCCGTCTTGCTCTGAGTGGTGTCTGAGGCAATTTCTAACTGTTTCCCTCACGTTTCCTCTGAAGGAGAAAGATACCTTCCCGCTCACTCAGGTGATACCTTCAGCAGCAGAGGGAAGTGATGCTGAGGAGGGGGATGGATAAAAAGGGACAGATAGTCAGAGCTCAACAACCAAACAATTGCTACTAGTGAGTTTCCTCCCAAAGATAAAAAATTGGTTTTAGATGATTGACATGAGAGAGTGGTTAGTGAGTCAATGCCTCTTTGACAGTATTCTAGAATAGGTACACAAACAGCCTCCTGATTTTCTTTGGGTGGATGCCATGAAAAAGAATAGAAAGTAGGTAATCCAAAAACTTGAAAGAAAAAAATAAATACATTTCAATTGACATAGAACATAATGTACACTTCTTAGCATTTATCAATTGGGTATAACTACTTACAAGAGAAGCCTACATTTTTATACACATTCATATACAAGTTTAGTTTTTTTAATAGGTTTAAAAAAATTAGGACTAGACTAAGTTGTTTGGAACCAACAATTCTATCAGATGTGGCTACTTGCAAGTTCTGGTTCTTGCACATAAAAAGTAGCGTTAAGACGGAGTCAATGCAGAGAATAGGATTCACAATTTCTCCCTAAATCTTTCCTCTCCAGTGGATGTTGGTGGTAGTGCAAATAAAATATCTAACTAGATATATTTTAGTGCTTCTGTCTATTGCTCAATGGATAGACAGGACCACAATTAATGGCAAATCACCTCTCTCCATTCTATTTGTATGTCTTCATGGCTCTCAAGTTTGTAAAAAAATCACAATTTACATAGAAAAATGAACACATGAGAAACAGCATTTTATGTCACCAGGAGATTTCTAGGGTCTGTCTCCCCAGCATTAGAGAAGCGATGTCACCAAGCTCAAAGCCTCATGCATGCCACACCTTCTCACCAGCAGACACCTTCATCAACACTGCTCATGCTTGAAACTCTTCTCTGCCTGGACAATCTCTATGCACTCTTTAAGTCATAATCGTCCCTTTGTTGGAGATGTCTTCTTTAAACCCCTAAGTGTGAGTTAAATCTGCTGCTCGCCACTCTTTAATGTAATTACATACTGAGCCATCTCTCTCCCAAGAGTGTGCAAACTCGCTGAGGGCCAGTCCACGACTGCTATGCTCTCTATGCCTAGCTTCGAGGTGTACTTACATCAGGCACTTTATAACAACACATAAAAGGAATAGCACTGTCTATAAGAACCTCTGAGCATTTTACAAGTGAGAGGACCACGTAGAACAACTTTTCAGAAATGTGAATAGGAAGGTATCTTTGGAAGGAAGATGTGACCCTCTGTGTCAGCCACGGGAGTGTATCCCTAAGATCTTCCTTCCAGAGATGAATTGCTGTGAAAAGCGTTATTAGCTGAGAGCCTGCAGCTGCTGCGCCTTCAGGATCCACCACAGTGCTCACGCTGAAGCCACTCTCGCTGGGATGCTCCAGTCAATGACTAAACACGGTGGGGGAACTGGAGCTGAGCCTCTCCTGCTCTAGTGGACTCCTCTCACGGGCAGTCTTGGCTCTGGGATTCTCCAATGGCCTAGCGAAGACTTTCTTAGAGCTGCGTTCAGTCAGTCCTCCCGGCTTCTCTATCCCTTCAGAGGTGTCAGACCTGCGCTGTGGCTTCAACACTCTCCCCCCCTAGTCCTGCCTCCTCTCCTCTTTATCCTTCCCACACAGTCCCTCCCTGCCAAAAAACTCTCCTGCACTTAAAATTCCACCTTGGTGTCTGCTTCACAGAGGACCCTAAAGACCAAATGCCAAGTACGGTTGGCTGGTGTGACCAGATTACTCACTTCCATTTCAGTTGAAGGAATATATGATTCTTCCTATTAAAAAGACATTCACTTAATAAGAAATTAATATTCTAAGATATGGCTCCCATGGCTGAAGAAATAAAAGCCAATTCCGCACTGTAACAGAAATCCATATTGACTTTTTTCTCTTTACACATCTCTATCTTATCATTTCCAAAGTCAGAGATTCTGTGAAGGGCACGATTATTTATGTCCCATCAAATTAACAGATCATTCAAATCCCTCACAGGACCTTCAACTGAAAATGCTTCTGGCTCCAACAAAAGGTTTTTTTTAGCTATTTCAAATGTTCATTTTCTTTTGGAAGAATGAGGAGTGATGAGGATTATCAAAATGGAAGTCAGCAATAGCCCGAGAACTGAGGGCAAAATCCAATTTCTAAGACGTTATTCTTTCTCTTCCCAATCAAAGCAAAACCCAAGCGGATTTTAGTTTCTCCTCCTTTTCTTCCAATTTTATATTGTGATATTTTCACTTATTTGTATGTTTACTTGATTCATTCATTTAGTTAATATTTGTTGAGCATCTACTATTTGCCACACACACAGGTTCTTGCCCACATCGAGTAAATAAATAAACAAGGTTATTTCAGATACTTTTAAGTGCTTCAAAGAAAGACACCTAGGATGATGGACAGGGAGGGATGGGCGTGGGGTGAGGGTGGGTAATTTGATAGGATAATTAAGAAAGAACTTTCTGAGGAGACAAGATCTGAACTGAGACCTGGAATAATAAGAGGAAGACACCCTTGCTGTGAGCTGAGAGAGGAACTTTCCAGACAGAGGAAACAGAAACAGCAAGTGCAAAGGCAGGAAGGGGTAACACACTGGGCAGGCTGGAGGAAGAGGGAGGCGGCACGTCACCTCCCAACCGGGGCCATGACGGCTGGCCTGTGTCTGTCTTCATCAGTGCGCCAACTCCGTGATTGCACAGAGTAAGCACGCAATGCTTCTGCTGAGTAAATAAGGGAACTTCCTTTGCAGGTAATTATTTTTTGCAGTTTTCCTCTGACTTCTCAATTAGAAGGCACAGTTGAAACCACATGCCAGGCATCTTTGCCACCATCCCAGTGCCAGGTAAAGTATCCTACACATAACAGCCTCTTAGAGGGTAATTGTGGATAATGAGGAAGGATAACATGATTATGCCAGCACACAGCTCATGAACCACACGATCACTGTGCAGCGAGTTCACTGAGATTTGGGAAGCCGAGAGCTAAAGGAAGCCTACTGCTTATCTTTAACATATGGAATCCCCTTCAATTTTCATTGGGAAAATAAGAACACAGATCTACTCAAATGCCAGAGCTGGCGGAGTACTTCCTCTCCAGCTGAAGAATACATACCAGTTTTGAAGATTCTAGAACTCTTTATTTTGTTTGTTTTAAAACAGGAAGAAGAGTCTGGAGAAGGAAGATCTATGCATCATTTATTATGCTTCAAAACCCCCAAACTCATAATCTACACTATGGACTGTAATTTCAAGGTGTTCAATCAACTGAGTGTTCCAGGGGATCTTCTGGGAAAGGAGCTCACAACATACAGTGTGTTGCCTACCACCCCAGCTTGCTTTGCAGTTTCAAAGCTGCCCAGAGTACAATGCAAACTTCCCTACTGCCCCAAACCACCACTATTGCTACCAACAGCAAAACAAAAAATGTGCAGACAGATCAGTTTCGGTAAAGGTGTTCTGTTCCCTAGGGGAACTGTCATACAACCTACTTCCCAGCTCTGTGTGAGAAGTTTACCTCAGCGACACAAACTGAAATTGAGAAGAAGCAACGGAAACTTCCAACAATGGAAACCTCTATGGGGTATTTTCAGTCACCCTATTTTTCTAATTTCACTGGCTTTATTACTGTTACCTGCTTCATGATTGAACAGTTATAAGAGGAGAACAATTAATCCAAAATCCTACTTGCTTCAACTGAACACTGACAGCTGGTTTTAGTTTCCCTGAGAGAAAAGGGGAAAGCTGTTTGTTAAGCTCTGCAGAGTTGGTTAATGTCGAAAGACAATCCTCCCAGAAAGGTGTGAAGACGTTTCATCACAGCTGTGATGAAGGGGAGATTTATTAGGGCTACTAAGGCTGTTTCTGTCAATGTCTTTGGAATTCTAATTAGATTATTAAAACTTTGCAAATCATTACATTACCTCTAGACTCCACACCTCCCTGTGACAAGGGTACTTTTGAAATTTGAGGATTCTGATGTCATAGGTAATGATGCATTGCCGATAATAAAGTTGCAGGGAAATTCCTCCAATAAAAACCAGTTGGCAAAGACAGAACCCATTTATCTTACTTTCTCTCCCAGTTTTATGCCTGAAGATAAGATGTGTGCTACACAGAACACGGCCTAGCTCTTTCCAGTAGGTGATGATGCTTGCTCCCAGGCGGCAAAGTTTAATGACTTGTCACTGCTACTTAATTTTTTTTCCCTAAATCTGAGAGGCAAATCAAGAAATTTATAAATGAAAAGATACTTGAAAGAAGAATATTTTTAGGAGAGAGATGAGACGAGTGACAGGTTCAACGTATATGAATGGTACATCTTAGGGCTTTCTGATTTATAACATATGCATTCAAAGTGGTACCTGAAGAGAAATAAATTGCTTACTGTTAACCCAGATCCATTTGCAGGGAATAAATGGGCATGCTCTTTACCCATCAAATAATGGCTCTAATGCCCTTCAACATCAGTGGATGAGGAATGGGTGTCACCTTCTGTCTTCTACAAGATAACCCCATTCCTTTAGGTGGAGACCTTAGCCCTTCACATCCCAGGAAAACAAAGTATACATGGCTTACTTACCATGATGGACGACACCCTTCAACCCATGGATAATAGGATCCAGTGCAGAATTGTCCCTTGGACTGACCTACATGTAAAGGAAACATGATTGGTTAAATCTATTCTGGCATCAGACACAACAGTCTCAGTTTAATCTTCTAAAGGGAAGGGGGGAAAAGAGATGTTATCTAGCAAGCTGCTTAGGTCTCACATATTCCATGGTTCTCACCAAACACAGGAGATTTATGACATAATAAAATCAAGTGAGGAAGTCTAAATCAAAAGAAAGAAACTTCTCAGAATACATTAGAACAGGAGAGAAATACCATAGTCCTAGCAAAATCTTAAAAAGCAACAACAAGACTTTCCTCTCGCTTTGTTTTATTAAAAATAGACCCTGATGGCTAAAATGTCATTGAAAATCATCAGAAAGCAATCCATCACTGACTAACTATTTCAATACCTTCTTGTGATTGTGTTTTTTTCTCTTATTTTTAGAAAATGGATCTGTTCCCTACCAGCCTACCCTCCTTTCTAAGATCCTAGTCCCCTGTGCCTTACCACATACTCTAAAAGGCATTTCTAAGACTCACTCAAAGCAGCAGAGGAGAGGAGCTCAAAGAGACAGTGTCTCCCACTTTCACTTCCCTTTGGAGTTTTGCTTGTTTGTTTGGGGTTTTTGCTGAGGAAGATTCACCCTGAGCTAACATCTGCTGCCAATCCTCCTCTTTTTTTGTTTGAGGAAGACTAGCCCTGAGCTAACATCTGTGCCAATCCTCCTCTATTTTTTTGTATGTGGGACACCTCTACAGCATGGCTGGGGAACAGAGTAGGTCCACGCCAGGGATCCGAACCCAGGAACCCAGGCTGCTGACGTGGAGTGTGTGGAACTTTCACCACTTGGCCACGGGGCCGGGCTCCCCTCTGGAGTTTTTAATCCCCCTTAAAGTCAAGCCTCTTTTATCTTGATTCTCACCCCTTCTTTCCCTTAACTTTCTGATACTACTCAGCATAAATTCTCATTCTTAGACTTTCTAGAAGATTAAAATTCCACCAGCATATATAACGTTGGTTTGTAGATTCTTTCTTTTAGACACATATTGAAATACTTACAAATGAAATGAAATGATGTCTGGAATTTGCTTTAAAATAATCGAGGAGCAGATAGTAGGGGAAATGAGCAGGAGGTCTATGCAACAAGACTGGTCATTAATCAATCATTTATGACCCCGGGTGATGAGTATCAGATGGATCATGATACAATTTTCTCTACTTTTGTGTATGTTTAACTTTTCCCAGAGAAAGAGTTTTTCCAAATCGATTATCTATGGTCAGCATAGCTCCTGAATTTTTTTCAGGGATGGTATTTTACATTTAATCCACTTCTAATATAATTAAGTTGATGATGATAATGATATTGATGAACCTTTCAATGTGTAGCAAGACCTAACTTGATGTTTCCTAGTTATTTCAGAGGAATCCCGGGCCATCTTAAGTTAAATTTTAAGGTAACTTAAAATTTCCCGTACTCCTTCCCCCTTAAGCATTCTCCCTGTTGAGTTGCTGTTCCTAGTTTGTGCTTTGATAGTAACCCACACTTCATGTGTTTCTTTCTCTTTTTCTGCCTCAGCACCTCCAGATTAGAGCAGTGGTTCTCAACTGCAAGTGATTTTCCTATCTCCCACCCCTACCCCCACCCAGGGGACATTGGCCATGTCCTCAGACATTTGTCACAAGTTGAGGGGGGGAGAGCACTGCCAGCCTCAGGTGAGTAGAGGCAGGGCTGCTGCTAAACATTCCATAATACTCAGAACAGCCCCCCACGGCAAAGAATGACCTGGCCCAAGGTGTCAGTGGTGCAGTTTGAGACTGAGAAACCCGGGTTAGAGGCTCTGTGAGTTAACAGTGATTACACGTTAATGTCTGGAGTGCTGAGTTACGATTAAATTCAAACACAGGTGTCCTTATGTATGGTGTTAGGTTTATAGACTAATAAAATAATGTGGAATTTGGGACTACATCATAAACACTACAGGTATGAAAAAACCATCAGTGCATAGGAACCCAGTGTATCAGATCACAAAGGGGGAATTCTGGGAGTTGGCATGAGTGAACCTGCAAATTTCCTGACAGGAAGCTCTAGCCAGGGATTTAACGCACCGGTTGAAACACGGAACGTTCTCGAAAGGAAAACATCCACTGAATACACCAAAAGGAGAAAAACATATTTGCACCATAGCAAATACTGATCAAAATCTTAAAAACATGGTCACAAATGGAGTGACCACTCAAGAATGCAAGATAAGAGAGTCCACCAGGAAACGTGGCCAAATTTCAAAAGTGATAGAATAAAATAAGAGCTCAGAGAAATATCCCATATCAAATTGAAGTTATAGACAAAAACATGGTCTCCCTTCCCCTTCCTCCAGATTCAGTCTGATAGAGATGCTAATGCCAGTTTAACTACCTGTAGTTATTCTAATATCTGTGGGAAACAGCAAAATGGCCACAAACTCCTGCCATCCCTGTCACAGGCATCTTTGTAATTTAACTTTGCCATTCCTCCCATCAAGAGTGTATATCAGCTTCTCCATTCTTTGAAACTGGGATTGACCACACGACTTGTTTTGGCCAATGGAATATCAGCAAACATGATGCAGGGAGAGGTTTAAATAGGACCTGGATGTGTATTTGGGTTTATAGCCTCTTGTTGCTCTGAAATCCTGAGACCACCAGGTGAGGAATCCCGGGCTAGCCTACTGGAGGATGAGAGAGCACATGGAACTGACACAAGCAGTCCCAGCTGAGGTCGTTCTAGACTCACCAGGCTACCAACTACTAGACAGAAGAGTGAGTCTATTTGAAACCCTCCAGCCTCAGATGAACCACCTGCAGTCTGCAGAGACCAGCCGAGCAGGCCTTGACCAGAAGAAGCGACCAGCTAACCTACAGAATCATAAAGAATAAAACAACCGTTGTTTTAACTAATTGGGATCATTTGTTATAGAGTAAAATTTAGCTGTTGAGTTTCTGTGAGTGCATAGAAGATGGGGAACAGGCTATGACATCAATAATTTTCTTAACCAAAACACTTTGCTTATGGTTTGTCTTAAAGGTTTCTCAATGAGATTCCACATCAGAAGACACAACATTCACTGTCAATCTGATCGACTCAGATGCTTCTCCAAAACCGTGTTACCCCTCCTCTACCATGGCAACATTGCACAGATACTCTGATTTTTTATCCCAACTGCCTTTGTTTTATAGATGTTTTGTAGTCAGGGGGACCCTTTAATGCATTTAGTCTTTTTGATGATGTGAAAACTCAAAGAAAGTGTTCCTAATCCTCCATGACTTACACCCACCGATAGCATCTGTAGCCCATACAGGTTCAAGTTCTGGTCACTTCTGACTATAGCATTTCTGTGTCTGATTACTCCAGCCTGGTCTCCTTCCAGAGGAAGGGTCTGACTCCAGATTCTAAGCAACTTCATAAATGAAAAGCCTTCCACAATTCCCATTCACCTCCACAGCCTCCATTGTTGGTTTATATGGCTGGGGCTGCGAAGATGTATGACGAGAAAGGGAGAGAAAAATGGAGATTATTGGTTGGTCAAAGTAACTTACTAATAATGTTGAGCTTACTCTCCAATCTATGTCTTGGTCCCAAAACTCAGGGTGTGAACCCAAACAGCATGCTAATAAGTGGGTTTGTTCCAGGAAGGCACAACCCTAAGTGAAATAATTCCTTCCACTCACTGTTTCAATCAATCTGCCAGTAAAAAAAAAAAAAAAAAAAAATTCATGGATATAAGCTAATCAATGTGGGCAGCTTTGAAATATGCCTACAGTGAAGAAGGCTGTTTTAGTAAGGTGTGTTTACGTTCTGGTCTCCATCCAGGTAGAGGAGGCGAAGGGGTGGGGAAAAAATGGAATTCTGAATCAGAGATGAGCCCTTAGAGTTCAGTGTCCTCATCTGTAAAACGGGAACACAGCCTCATAATGTTGTTATGAGGATTAAATGTGTAAACTTGGAGTATAATGCTGAGTACAAATGCAATAGTCAATAATGGACGGATATGATTGGGTAAAAACTTGACCCAAATACTCAAACTTAAATGAATGTCAAACAACAGCGATTTTAACCCTGAGCTTCTCAACGTGCTTGGCTCTAAAAGCAATACTTACTTGAGTTCAAATTTCAAAAGATCCAAATTTATGTTTTATTTGACATCCACTCAATTTCACAATATGCGACTCCTTTTAAAGCCACATGAGGAGTTTTCCTGGCGCTTGAAATTTGCTTCCTTCCACTTTAAGATCAAAGGAGTTATGCAGTAATGCTGAGAAGGCAGCAATTGCACAAATGAGCTTAAAATGGACTAGAAGAAACGGACACCCCCTTTTCCCTGCAGAGTTCATGCTCTCATTGCAATACTTAGCTACTGGCACTTCCATTTCAGAGCAGCTTTCTTGGCATTAGTCATCTTCAAAAGGATGGCATACAAACGCGACAGAGGGCTCTGAATTAAGCTTTTAACTTGTCTTTAGATATAACCAAAATACACAGAGACATTAACAATTCAGGAAGCAATGACATGTAGGTTTGGGCCAAAGGCCAAGTTCATACAAATGCTGATGAAATCTAAACTTCACGAAATTTTCTTTCTAAATAATAGTCAACATCAAGATTCAACCAACTATAAATTAGTCGCCAAGTTATCAATAACCTCCAGCCATGTGTCTATAATCCAGGCTCTACAGAAGGGTCTGCATTTATTCCCACTTGAAGCAAATGAAATGGAGGCAGAGAGGCCTCATCAGACTGCATATGCCCGCATTCGGATATGTGCTGCCATTTGTTTTTCCTGCCCACCATGTCATTTGGCCCTTGACTTGGGTCCTAATAATCTTTAATCTATCAAGTCCTGGCCATCTGCTAAGTAGGATGGCCAAGACAACCTACTTGCCTTAAATTCGACATTGCCAGATGCTCCTTTAGTCCTACAAATGTCACATCCAGACAAAATCCTCTTGTGGGAGGAAAGGATTTATGCCTGCTGAGGATGAATGGCTACACCATTAACCATGGCTGTGGAGGAAAGAAACAGCAGGACTAGATACTCCACACGGCCTTTTTGAATCACAGAGATGATGATCCATCCACCCCGATGGTTAGCAGGTAACTGTGTATTGAGAACCTAAAGCGTCTTATCAGGACAAGGGCAAGCACTTCTCATGAGATCTAACTTCAGATCTGATTGTGCTCTCCTTCCATGGCTCTCACCTAAAGAGCCATGTAGCAAGAATGCTGTAGCTTCTTTTATTCTGACTTCAACACCTTGGTTACTATTCACCAGATTTTGGTTCAAGCAGCTATCAAGAATTTCCTGGCATAAAACAATTTACAATTTCGCTATATTCACACAACTAAATTTCAGTTAGGCCTTACCTGGAGATAGAGCACAGACGAGATTCCTTTATTAATCAATTAAACACTTGTCAATATGTTCAAGAAGACAATAATAGCATCAAACCACTAACCACTGATCTATATTGGAAACATCACTCTTTTCCTGACTTTTCTTTTCAATGCTCACAAATGTGACTTTTCTTCTCGTACAGCCTATAGACTCAGTTTCTAATGTGGAAATTTTTTTTTTTCCCCTTTGGACATTGCAACAATATTTTCTATTCTCTCCTGACCATCGCTGTTGCAATGGATTACAAAAAGCAGAATCAGAGTTCTTGGTGCATTTAGCATCCCAAACTGCTATGGAATAAAGTCAGAGAGAAAAACAGAGACACAATCCAGAACGAGGCATTGCAAAGGAAAAAGGAGCTCTACAAAGCTGTAGGACTTTTCATGAAATGAAGGATTTTAATCTCCCAATCGGCTCAATTTAGGCAAGTAACCAAGTGTGGACTCCTGGCCAGGAGGTTTGGATTAACTTCTAATAATAAATTTCCAGAATCATACTTTAAGCCTAATCTCATAGATATGCAAAATATCACAGAGGCATCTCACAAGAGAAGGAAGAGCTCCTGTCAGAGGAGAAGGGTATGGCCCCAAATCATCATCTACTTTCCAGCACTTGACAGGACTCACTCCTGGGACTGGTTTTCATCAGCAGATGAGAAAACTCTTCATTCCTCAGCCATGGGAAGGGATTAATATGAAAAGGCAACACAATTATAAATGCTAATAGGATACATCCTCCCCCCTTCAAATGGAGCTTGAGCACTGACACGGCTTACTTACTGCTAATTCATAATATTAGTGGAAACTAGTCAATTCACAAGTTATTCATCTCCAGAGAATTAAGATTCGTGACCAGTGAAGGCCACAGAGAAAATAAATTTAACACTTTTGGTCTACTTAAGCTGACCATTCTCTATTCTTCTGGCCCCAACCTCTCCAGCCCACCAGTGTATTTACCATTTAATTGTCAGACTTGGCTCGCAGGGGTCTATTACTGGAAAAACCAACCCAGCAGGGGGACAGCGAGGCCCAGGAGCAAATCTGCACAACTGCAGATCTTGCCAGCAGCAGGCTGGCCTGCTGTCAATACAGGCAATTTCTCATTTTCATGAGGATCAAACTGTCTGGGGCTGGGTGTACAATGCCATTTCCTCTGGCTCTGGATGCACTCAACATTCAGGTTCAAAGCCAAAGCAGAAGAGAGGGAGGGAGTGGGCAGGCTGGGGCACCTGGCAAATGGAACTTCCATAGGGGCCCACATGGTGATTTTTTGTCCTTCTTTGTCTTTTTCATGCATTGTGTTTCAGAGTCAACAAGGTGGTGGGGAAGCCTTTACAGCAGTTCAAGACAGGGTCCCAGAGCCTGCCTGTCCCACCTCTGTCTGTCTTCTCAAAGTAAACGTTGCTCTTGAACTGGAAAGAAGCAAGAAAGAAATTCCAACCTAGCAAAGTATGACCTAGAGTCTTAAGCTACAGTGCAAACATTTCACACACATATTGTCATGACCTTCGAATAAAAAAAAAGTATGCGATGTGGGGAAGTCTGGGGCAAGAGAAGCTTATTGCAGGTTCAGTGACTCGCCTGCAAGTTTCTCTGGATTCAGTGTGACAATGCTGGACAACTTTGACTTTCTCTTGTTAATAATCCTGCCATGCACTGAAAAGCCTCAACAATATCAAAGGCTTGGGGGAGAAAGCAGAGTGACTATTTCCTCATATAGCAAGTGACTTCTACCAAAACACATTAGATGTGAACTCTCACCCTTGCTTTTTCATTCCCTTGAAGCAAAAAGCTGCTCAGGGCACTCCATTTACAAAAGATTCAGAATCCAGAAAGCACTGTGTTGGGAGTACGTTAAATCCCCACCATGTATGCAGCAAGAAAAATATAAGAGACAAAGCACATCGGATCAAAGGGGTCTCCAGATTGATCCTTCTCCTGAAAAAACTCCTCCTTAGGAGTAGGTAAGGTCATCACTTTGGATATAACTGAAGTTCAGTAACCAAGCATCAGATGGCATTCTAAGGGATCGGCAGAGACTATGTAAATATCATGTAGGTATCATATATAAAATATTAAAAGGACCTTGCTCATCTCATAGTTGTATAAAGAGGTGACAGGAGAGAAAAATGGTACAGTGTCCTTAGCCCAAATCATAAGAACCCAGCTCTTACGCTCATTCACTTAACATATAAGCACTGAGTGCCTACTACATGCTGTGGTAGCCTGACTCTAAGATGTCTCCCAGCCATCCTTGACTCCAGGTATTCAAAGACCCAGATGTAATCTCCTCCCTTTGAGGGTGGGCTGATCTAATGGCTTATGTGTAACCACAGAATGTGGCAAAGTCAAAGAAAAATCACTTCTATGATTAGGTTACAATAGATTCTAACTTTCCATTTGCTAGCAGACTCTCACAACTGACTGCTTAGCTTGCACACTTTGGCGAAGTAAATAGCCATGCTAAAGAAGACCGTGCAGCGAGGAACTGAAGGGGAACAGAGGTCCTCAGAAAACAGCCCTTGAGGAACTGAATTCGGCCAACAACCTGAGTGGGCATGGAAGTGGATCTTTCCCCAGCTGAACTTTCAGATGAGACTTCAGCTGACATGTGACTGCAACCTTGTGAAAAACTATGAAGCAGAGGACCCACAGAAACTGTGAGATGGTAAACGTGTGATGTTTTAAGATTGTAGTAATTTATTGCACAGCAATAGATAACCACATGCCAAGAACTGAGTCCTGGGTTATGACGTTGAACAAATCACAGTGCTCCTCCTTACAGAGCTGACAGTCTAGCTGTCGCTCCCACAGACGAGATGAGAGCCCTGGCTTCCATAAAGAATCCCCACATCACCGTCTGCCCTACACTGGTGCATCAGCTATTAAAACGCAGTTCCTATCCTTCTGAATAAACTCTTGCCTCTCACAGACCGGAGCTGTTGTGTTACATCAGAGCTTCTAGAGTTTGAGGTGAAGCAATATGTTTAAAATCCAAGTGCCAATAAGGAAAACATGGAAAAAATAAGGAGCAATCCCCAAACGGAGCAAATAAACATTGATAATTAATTCTGCGACAAAGAGTTTTCAGTAGCTTTTATGTTTAAACAAACATAGGAAACCAATAACTTGCAGCACCAAACCCAAGCCCTTCTTATGCAAGATGTCCCTAAGCAAGATGCACAGCAAAATGCACTGGTGTGAGCAGCTGTTGTTTCTGATTCAGAGCAACCAAGCTAAGAGCAAACTAATTACACACTCCAACGCTTCTTTTTGGAGGGGGTATTTCTCTCCTGTGCTTCCTTTGGAGCATTGGATGACTGCTCCTATAGTGCAGTCTCTGAAGATTAAGTATCAATTCACTCTCGTAAGCAATACCTCACAGGGCATTCCCTATTCCAAGCCATGCACTCACGTGAGCGCTTTGGTGCCTGACACCATCAGGCGGACTTAACTCCCAGTCACTGTCCTCTGAAATCAACCCATCAACTCATGTAAACATCCCACTTTATCCACCAGCAAACCAGTGAAAGTTGTTTTCACTAGACCTTGTTAAAGCTGTTGGAGCATCTGATTTCAGAGCTTTTGGTAAGTAACATTTTGGGGGATACAAAAAGACTATTTAAGTGGACAAATGTCTTCATATCCACAAATTAGGGAAATTGCTTTTAAGCTAGTGACTAAGTTACAAAGGCCAGCTCCAACTCAAGGAAGATACAGAATAATGCTAACTGAACAGTTTGGCTTTGTATTTAAAATGCACCTGAGTTCAACAGAGGATAAAATTAAATTGCAATGAGGAAAGAGAAAATTTTTCCCAGCAGGCCTTGATGATAGAACATGCCACTTGTAGCAGAACAAAATGGAAAACCAGAAAGTTTGTTCCCAGCAATCATTGCCTCATTGGGCCAACTTTCTCTCCTTTGAGAAAATAATATGATTTCTTCATAGAGCACGTAGTCCATTTATTTAAGCAACAGTACTCAGGATCTTTCAATTCCCCCAGCAGATCAGCTGGAAAAAATGGCCCCAGTGCGGGAGGTGTAGGTAACATTTAACCAAGAAGAAGCTTATCTTATAAAAACTGCTGTTGACAATAACCAGAATAAATCACTCCTTAGAAAACAATACAAGGGCCAGCCCCATGGCCGAGTCGTTAAGTTCCCGTGCTCCACTTCTGCGGCCCAGGGTTTCACAGGTTCAGATCCCGGGTGCCAACATGTCACCACTCATCAGGCCATGCTGAGGCAGCGTCCGCCATAGCACAATCAGAAGAATCTACAACTAGAATATACAACCACTTACTGAGGGCTTGGGGAGAAGAAGAAGGGAAAAAAAAGAAGATTGGCAACAGATGTTGGCTCAGGTGCCAATCTCTAGGAAAAAAAAATGCAGATAGATCTCCTGTAGTTGAATGTGATGAGCTCATCTTAAATAGCAACTTGGGTATATAAGACTAGTGTAGTGGGTAAGTGCAAAGTTTTTGAAACCATGCTGGTAGACCCAGGTTCAAAATCCTACTCGTCCACTTGACAGCTGTGTAATCATAGGAAAGTTAATTACAATCTCACTATGCCTCAATTTCCTCATCTGTAAAATGGAGATTACCCCCCTCAAGCTCATAGGCTTATTAAGAGGATTCAATGAATATTTAGCACAGTGCCTAACACATCCAAGATTCTTTAAAAATGTAGCTAGAGCCACTCTGTCCCCAAAGAGGCAGGCATGTCCTGCCAGTACCCAACAAGGTACACATAAATACACACAAGTTAGAAACATAATTCTATTTCTGATTACAGACAGACCAATAGTTTTGGGGTTCAAAGCTAAATTCAGTCAATCACAAGCCCCTCCTATACCCACCCCTGTCTTTCATTTCAATAAAATGGTACCATCCTTAAATCCAGTAGATCAAACCCAAAACAGAAGAATTATTTTGGTTCCTCTCTTTTTTGCCACACCTACATATGATGTATCAGAAAGTCCAGAATATTCTACCTCCTATGTACCTCGAATCTGTACACCACCTCTCTCCAGCTCCTCCATTCTAACTCTAGCCTAGCCCACTACCACTGGAATCTAAAAAAGCTCTAACAGTCTTTTGTTTTAAAAGAAAAACAAAACAAATGACAATATAATGATACCTTGTCTGATTGACTTGAGGTGGCCCTGAGCACCTGGATATTTAAAAGCTCCGTAGGTGATTCTGAGAGCGAGAACCACTGAGCTAGAATGATCTTTTGAAAAGTAAATCCAGGGCCAGCCCCGGTGGCCTAGTGGTTTAGTTTGGCGTGCTCTGCTTCAGCGGCTCAGGTTTGGTTCCTGGGCATGGACCTATACCACTCGTTTCAGTGGCCATGCTGTGGGTCACATACAAAAAACAATACCACAGCTCACATGCAAAAAAAAAAAAAAAAAGAGGAAGATTGGCAGATGTTAGCTCAGGGTGAATCTTCCTCTGCAAAAAAGAGCAAATCTAATCACAACACATGCCTGCTTAAAAGTTCTCCAGGATCTTGGCCCAACCCACCAGTGAATTCGTATTGCCATGATTCCCATGGTTCACTATAGTCCGGGCCCCCTGGCCTCCCTCCTTCTCTTCAGAAAGTCTGAGGATATCACTGCCTTTAGCCTTTGCCCAGCTGTCCCCTCTGCCTAGAACACTTCTCGCTCAACTCTTTGTAGGGCAGGTTCTCCCTCTTCAGATCTCAAGCTGGCCCATCCCAAATATTTGCTAACTCATCACTCTGTTTAGTTCTCTCCTAGCACCAATCGCAGCCTGTCCGTACTTGGAACTCAGGATGTGGCCCTGGTGATCCATGCATCTGAGGAAAGCCAGGCTGGAGGGGCCTCAAAGTTTAAGTGGGTCAGAAGTCCTCACCTCCTCTAGCGACACCAAAGTACCACCTATAGCACATCTTCTCTCATAGCACTTACTACATTTCACTTTAACGACCTGTTTAAACAGCTGCCTCCCGTCCTGGGCTGAGAGCTCCCTGAAGGCAGGGTTCACACTTCGTTTAATTTGATTTTATATTCCCAGCTCCACTCAGTGTCAGCAGAGAGCAGACACTAACAAATGTTTGTTTTCTGGAAAGAACAACAGGTAGCTATTAATGAGGTGAAGAAGCAGAAAGAAAAAGGGGAGGAAAAAGATAAAAGAAAACTTCATCCAGGGGATCTAGCGAGTTGAAAGAACTCTGGGATTTATGTTCAAAGAATTTGATTCAAGTCCTGGCTGTGTATTGGCTGTAGGACCTGACAATCATTCTGGGCAAGTGGACAATGATGTACACCTGCCAGGGTGGACCCGTGGGGGTAAAATGAAAGGATGTGTGTGACAGCAGGCATTACGCTCCACAGTGTGCAGACCAGGGTTATTATTCTGAGGTGGGCTTTGGTTTTATTTCTTTCAATTCACAACTGAAAAGTGGTACATTTGATAAAGGAAGACTTTAGAGGGAAAGACAAAACCAAAATAAATAAGTAAATAAAATAGTAAGTATTAACAAAGATTGCTAAAGCAAGTTTCCTACCTTTTTTTTTACAGATCATAATTTGTTCCTAATTGCTTAAACACATAGTCTTCAAAGTCACATTACGTTGGTTCAAATCAAAGTTTCATCACTGAGGTGTGGCAGTGGTCAGCACACTGTGGCCATTGGGAAAATCCCACCAACTGACTGTTTTGGTAGATTAAGTTTTATTGGAACACAGCCATGCCCTTGGTTTACCTATTGTCTGTGGCTGCATTTGCACTACAACAAGAGTCGAGCAGTTGAGGCCTGCAAAGATACGTCATGGCCTGCAAAGCCAAAGATACTTATTATCTGGCCCTTTATAGAAAAAGTCTGCCAATCCCAGCTTTAGGAAAATAAATTACTTAACTTCTCTAAGCCTCAGTTTCCTCAATCTATGAAATGGAGATACTAACAGTATTTCCCACACAGGGTTGTTGAGAAAGTCAAATGACTTAATCCACATAAAATACTTAGCACAGTGCCAGGCATATATGAAAAACATAAATTTTGAATAGTAAATATTTTGGTTAAATTATCAGTGCTAAACTCCATCCAATCATCCAACCACTCACGTATTCATTAATTCACTCACTAACTCATACATTCAACAAATCTTTACTAAGCACCTAATCAATGCCAATGATTGAACGAGGATATATTTTACTGCAGATATATCTATTGGATGAACAAACAAAAAGAAAAACAAACAATGGAATTTTTCTGTCTGTTATGTGCTCAAAGCCCATGAGTTATGTAATAGTGATATGAGTATTAGTACTACGTCAACCAGACTTTGAGTTTTGTTTAGTCTGAAGAGGCACTGCAATAGGGAGCCCAGTGCCTCTCCACAATAAGCCGTCAAAAAATCTTTGGAGAATGATGGATTGACTTGTGGTTGTTACAAAGGGTCCAGCTACCAAGCAGGCAGGTTTCAAATGATGATGCAGAAACTGGCCAAGTTTTATAGCGTAGTAAGTGAGCTGTGTCTATCTGTAAGCATCACATGAAAATTGCCCAAAATCTAGAAACAGGTTTTTGTAGGTATTGTGTTATTCAGACCTTGGTATCACTGCAAAAGTAATTCAGAAAGGCTACGAGAGCACCGAGAAAATGTGAGAGCTGTTTTAGAATGTTAAATCTGCAAAGTTCAACACTGTTATATAAGGCGTCGCGCAATAGTTTTGTCGGTAGAACAGTACAGAGAAGGAGCCACCTCTGGCAGTTTGTCAGCTAACCTGGAGAGGTCCCCTTTAAGTTTTCAAGCTTTCTTATAATTTCAGATGAAACATTTGTAAAAGATATTGCATGCTTTATCTCCTTCTTAAACATAACCTGAGCCTCAGTAAACGATTAAGGTTGGTCCCTTCTAATAATAACTGGGTTACTAGGTTCTAATAGAGCCAAAGTCTCCAGGTGTATACCCCATGCTAAGCATCCCTAGAAGAAGCTAGAGCTCTGGGGAGTTCTCTCATAAACGTAGTGCGTACACTTCAGTGTACAGATGCAGTAACACATAAACTGATTTCTCTGAATCTTCAAAATTATTTAAAAATTACTGTCTGTGTATTAGCTTTTCAAGATTGTCAGGTGACTGACCCATATATAAGTTGGGTGCCAATATGAGGTCTCTTTAAGCATCAACTCTAACATGCAGAGGTCCTTTGGTTAAAATGGCCCTCCCATAGTCACTGACGTCCAAGACGAAATGAGTGTTGTGATTTACCTTTTATCTTAATTTTAAATTGAAGTGGAATATAAAACAGCAAAGCATACAAATATTGTGTGAATTTTCATAGATGTATATACCCATGTAACCTCAGTCTGGATGAAGACAAACATTTCTAGTACCCCAGAAGGCTCCTTTCTGACCACACCCCCCCCCCCCATTCATACCTCCATATTACTTATATATCTATTAATGGAATCATATACCAGTTTTCTTGGTTCACCTGCTTTCACTTATCATCAGATCTGTGAGATTCATCAATGTTCCATGTAGCAGTAGTTTGCTTTTTATTGTTGTAGAGAATATTATTTAGCCAACAATTTGCTGTTTTAGTGGAAAGTTCTTTCTCTTTCTGTCATATAAACCATCACCAATTTGATGCAGTTTATGGAAAGCTTTTCAGCCAATAAAGTACCCAAGAGTGGGGGGAAACCTTTCAAGAAAGCATGCAGCACAGAAATGATATCGAATTTGAACCGTATTCAAATGGTACCAAAAGGCATGACCAATACTATGATAGATTCTCAATCTATCCCATGACCATGGGAGTCAGCCGAGCATCATGGTCAAGTGACAGAACTTTAATAAGAGTTGGCAGACCTTAAGGTTTGGGTTCTGGCTACCTGGCTGACTTTGGGCTAGTCATTTAACCTCTTGAGACTTAATTCCCCTAACTTTGAAATTAAGACAAAATCTCAATAACGTCCTATAACTATCATGAGAATTGATATGATAATCCATTTATTGAGTAAGCGCTCTCAGATACTATATTATTATATTATAGTAACACAACACATACAATACAATATACATGGAAAGTATATTACTGTCAATATATGCAAACCTTGATTGGTCAGTTCAAAACATGAGAGTAAGCTTATTTTTTGAACAGCCCTCCTACTTACATTCTCTCCCACTATTAGAATGTGTCTTGGATCAATCAATACTGTGCCTGATACAGTTACACTCCATAATCTAAGTTTAAATTCTTAGGTAATAAAGAGAAATTAATAATACTGACTTCAAGCACATAGATAAGTGACACATTAATTCTCTTCTTTTGGCTTAGCTGTCAGTGAAGCATAAACACGAGTTTCGGTCTTTCCTCCATTATCAATCACCTTTCACAGAGCAGTAACCCACCTGCTCATATTCCCAACCCCTTGAAATTCTGTTGATATGACTTAAACCTACAGAATAAAATTTTAGTTGGGACTCTGTGCCCAAGATAAACATTCTTTTTAATCTCCTGAGGGAAAGTACATTTTTCGTTTGTGATTTTCAGTCATTTGCATTAGTGTTGAGAAGATAAACCAATATGAGGGTCATCCATGAATTTTAGATACTCTGTATACTACCTCTCAGGAAAGCTGCAGGAGATTAAAATTCTGTCTGGTTGGAAGTTGGGCCACTGGGGTATAGAATAATCATGAGGCAGGATGATAAAAGAAGAGACAAACGTGATGACGGCCTGAAAATCCTTATAAGTTTTGACTGCCCCTGTACAAGTGATGCATTCAGCTAAATCTCATTTTAGCAAGGTTATGTCCACTAATACCAGCCCAAGAGTATAAATTGCCATGTTTATTTTGGTTTTAAAAAAATTACTTTTTATGGGGCCAGGCCTATGGCTGAGTGGTTAAGTTTGTGCACTCTGCTTCAGCGGCCCAGGGTTTCGCCAGTTTGGATCCTGGGCCCAGACCTAGCACTGCTCATCAAGCCATGCTGGGGTAGCATCCCACATGCCACAGATAGAAGGACCCACAACTAAAAAATATACAACTATGTACTGGGGGGCTTTGGGGAGAAGTAGGGAAAAAATACTTTTAAAATTAACTTAGTATGTTTAGAGGTCAACATTTCTTTTTCTGTTTCCTATTGAATTTCTTATGTAACTTAAACAGTTGTAGTGCTTGAAGCAATCAGGCTACAACAGATATAAAGGAAGAAGAATGAGATTTAGCAATAGCACAAGAACTTTGAGAGTTAAAATGATGACTTCCAAACCAAAAATGCCCCATGCTGATGAGAAACTTGTCAAGTGGGTACTGGCATAGTTGCTTATTAGAGCCTTTCAAAATTGATACTGGGCATACTCATTGACCCAGGAAATCTACTTCTAAGAATTTATGTTAAAAAACCTTGAATAAGTGGATAAGGGCAAAAATGTGAATATAAAATTGCAGTGTTGCTCATTATAGGAAAAAACTGGAAACAACTAAAAAAGTCCATTAATAGTTAACTAATTGAATTATGGTATCACGATGCAGTGTAACACGATGAAGTGTTACAAAGGATAGGGGAGCTAGCTCTCATGGCCTAGTGGTTAGAGTTTGGCATGCTCCTCTTCAGCGGCCTGGGTTCAGTTCCTGGGTGCAGAACCACACCACTCATCTCTCAGTAGGCATGCTGTGGTGGTGGCTCATATAGCAGAACCAGAAGGACTTAGAAGTAGAATATACAACTATCTTCTGGGGCTTTGGGGAGGGGAAAAAAAAAGAGGAAGCTTGGCAACAGATATTAGCTCAGAGTGAATCTTTCCCAGCAAAAAAAAAATAAAAAGAATAAGAAAAATCTTTATCTATCAACATCAAGACCTGACTATGACACATTACTAGGGTCAAAACTACTTTATAGCAGAATTCCATCCTATTTAGGTGACACATATTTTTAAATGCTTTTAAAACTTCCAACAGCAGATAGAGCAAACATCAGCAGTTCCCTCCAGAGGATGGGATCAAGGGCATCCCATTTTTCCCTTCTCCTTAATGGAGCCTTACGTTGCTTGACATTTGGACAACGTGATTATTTCTAGAACTAGGAAAAAAGTTATTTGTATTTTGAAAAAACATTGTATTCAAATGTTCACATATTTGTATATCTCAATTTTGATAAATTTGTATGCATATCAAATTTGACATGCATATTTTGTGATGTTGATTTATATATATAACGAATTTGGTATATTTGCATTAAATATACAAATGGTAAATGAATTAATTCATATATGCCTATATTATAGCATGTTTTGGCAAATACAACCAAGGGCAAGTGGTGGGAATAGTGCTGCCTCAGTTTCCAAGGGGTTGCTGTCTTTATGACATACTGTCATAGGTTGTAAAACCAGAGCTTGACTTCTTGATGGCTGGTAACACACCACATTCTCATACCACTAATCTTTACTCCCCTTCTCCTCCCCTGTGAATCTGCATGAGGGCAGAAAATGCAAATGTTGAATCTCTCAGTGGCCTTTGAGAGCCTGGCCTCACCCTGACCTGTGTGAGGAAAACAAGGAAGTGTTTTGCTAAGAAGCTGTTTTCCCAAACACGCTCAGAGTGAAATCAGCTCTCCGACAGGAATCATTTTCTTATCCCATGAATTGTAATGCATGCAATTCTTTATACTGGAATAGGGTTTCTGTTGACATGGTCTGTACCGAAAGGTGGATAAGACGTGAAGAAATGACCCCAGAGTGCGCTGCTGGAAGAACAGCCACGGCAGAGCGCTGGAGCATAGACACACATGATGCCAAACTGGAAGAGCAACCTTGAGGGTGAGTTGCTGTTTTTCTTTCCCATTCCTCAAGGACCGCCCCCCCTGCAGACATGACCACATCCACACATCTTAGGGACATGGTAATGTTTTTGGCTTGACCTGGTAACCATTACAATCTCTTTCATTTCACCTCCAAAACTAGTTTCAATGATTTCAGTCACTGCCTCTAGAATGCCCAGATAGGTTCTGCAGAGGACCATCCCACATGCTGGCCACAATCTACTCTTCAAAATCATCACAGTTAGTTATCTATTGGGAGGTTATAAAGTGCCGCACATTACACCAAGTGTTCTATGTTCATTGTTTCACTATGTTCTATGTTCATTGTTTCACTTTGCCCACAACAACCCTATAAAGTAAGAACAAGTAATCATTCAAGTGGTTTGCCAAAAGTCACAGCCAGAAAGTGGTGGTGGTGTAGGGCTCAAATCTGAGGCCATGTCTTTCTGGTACAGCCAATGCTGTTGACAATATCATCGTAATTCCTATACCCCATATGCATGGTTTCTCTTCATGTATGGCCCCATAACCATTTGTCCAATCCTTTTAATTCTTAAGGATGGTAGGAGTCACCAAAAATCTTTTTAAAAAGCCATACAGTTTCACACACGCAAGTGGGTAAAGGCTTTAAAGACAGACATGCAAAAAGAACAGTCAGATTCCCTAACTTGTGTAGGAAAAACAATATTTTGGTGGGAAAATAGATATTTAAGGGAAAAAGACCCAGGGTGAACAATATTTCAGGAAGACCATGTGAGAAAATAGCAAGTTCCATTTATTTCACAACTTCCAGAACCTTTGTTATGCTAAACTGCACTGTCAGTCTCTAAGAGGAGGAGGTTATTCTCGACTAGATAGCATTTCCCAGGACTCAGTCAAGGTTGAGCATCTTCCAGGTCTAGTGCTCCTCAAAGTATATGTTGGGAAAGGCTGGTCTAGCGAATTCCAGAGCATCATCTTCACCAACGGTTCAGAGCTCCAGAAGGCAAAGGCAGTGCCTGTCAATGTGATTTAACTTCTCCACGAAGAACTGCACGACAGGGCACACAATTCTACTCGAGGGACTCACCAGAACAATTCTGGGAAGATAACATTTACATATTATTCTATATAGTGTACATATATGAAGGGACACCAGGCTCTCAATCTGGCTCTGTGAATCTTGCCTGCATAAAGATTCCAGAACTAGAACCTCTTCACATGCAGCCCTACAATCTCCAAACCAATGACGTCCCACAAAGCACTCCTGCTTCATCCTGGACAGCTGGCTTCCAGTAATTTATATGGTAAAAGAGATGCCTCCTAAAGTCCCAAAGTGTGCATATTCAGACACCATTTCAAAGATCTAGTGTCATAAACTATTTTCATTGATTGCAGAGGATCTACCAATTTGTAGCCCTTGAAATTCTTACCAGCATGTACTGTGGATGTAGAGAAAAAGGGAAACAATTGAAAAGACAAACGAATACCCATGTGCTTAGAAATGTGAATGGATTGTACAGAATACTGGTGTTCTGCAACATTACTTAGTCAAGAAATATGAAGCAATACAAATGCTAATGGGATCGTATGCTGCCTTCCAAACTGTATTGCACTGCTGGTTAACTTTTCACACATGCAGGTCCTGTCTCCCTGACAAACTTGCAAGGCGGGGTTGAGTATCATTCCCTTTTTTAGCACCTACTCCAGTGCCAAGCATGCTGACATTGCCGAATAAATCTCTGCTGAGTGGATAAATGCCTTCATATTATGGAGGCATAAAAGGGTATTTACTTATTTTGTACTCAATGCAGTAATGCTGTTGGGAAGAATCAGCACCTGAATATAGAATGTCTGATGTAATCCATTCTAAAATAAAATCAGTTATTAGCATGTTGAAGAAAATAAGAGTGTTGGGTCATGAGTTGGCAGTTCAATAGCAATGAATTCTTTTTGCAGATGTCTTTTCTCTTATCCTTTCTCTTTCAGTCAGGGTCCAATCAGGAGACAGAAATCACATCAGTAATTTAAATGGGGAAAACTTAATATAAAGAATTGCTAATGACTAAAAGGTGGCTAGCCAACAAAAGTGTTGGGGGGAGGGGCTCTAAGAGGAACAGGAGAAGCACATGCAGAAAGTATCTACTACATCCAGAACAGAGAGAGAGTGAGCAAGGAAGAAATTAAGAACTCAGAAGACGGCCCTCTCCACAAGGCTGATATTCAGACCTCTTTGGAGTGGGTGTGGATGACACAAAAACATACAACCCATAGCAAGGAACTTGCCAGAGGGTGTGAGGTGGCAAAGGTCCATAGGACTGGCCCACCAGGTAGCAGAGAAACTTGCTGGAGAGTGAGAGCTAGCCAGAGCATATCCAGAAGAGTGGTTCATTGGATGGTGGAGAAATTTAAAAGAAAGCATAGGCATAGTACAGAAGAACTGCTAAGGATACAGGTGGGCTGGAGTTGGGCTAAAGCAGCAGCCCACCTAATGGTGAAGAAACTTGCTGGAGGGTGTGGGCTAGAGCTGTTATGAGAGCCACTAAGATGACTGCCACTAGGCCTGCCTCTTCGTGGTCAGCTGCCTAGCAAGCCCACGTAGCTCACAGAAGCAGGAGGGGAGCCTCACTCTTTGCAGTGTTCCCCAGGGCCCTCTATTGACAAAGCCTACCATTGTACCACCCACTAAAGAAGAAATGTTTCCAGGGTTCATTCAGCTCAAACTTCACAACAATAGGCAAAGCAAGGGGGATTTGTAACTGAGGCAATAAATGGCTAACTGGTACACTTTCCACTAGAGAGTCTGAGTGAGAAGGTAGAGATTTCCAATGATTCATCATCAACAGATGCCACAAATTCTATAATTAATAATTATGATTAAAGGATTTTTCTCTCTGTAACAGAATTAGGAAATAAGAAGCAATCAGTACAATGCCTGACACAAGTAGGCTCTCAATAAATAGGTAACGAATGAACAAAAAAATGTTTGTAGTGTTTTATCTTTGACCACGTTAAAGTGGTCTAGTTAAAGGGTTCTGGTTAGTTTGCCAGTTTCTGGAGGGAATAGTACTAATCAGATGTGTTTTGCACATCTTCTTTGTTACAAGGTAAGTTAAGAAAACTCACTATGATATGTAACATATATTACTCAAAACTCAATTACATGGAACAAATCTGGAGAGAAGTCTTAATCTATTTTACATAATGTTATTTATATCAGAAATAAACATTTCTTCAAGTTAACAGGTTATTGCCCAGGACTTAGAAACATTTTGGTTGAATTACAAAAAACTGTTTCATCATCAAGGTACATATTGTAACAACATTTCATAACCATTTCTTTACACTGTAGGCCTATCAGTATCCCCTTAGTGGCCCAGAAACCTCCATTTTATGAAAACATGGGGGATACAAAAATCTCAACTGAAATTTGGAGATGATTAATCATTTTATAGAAGTAGCCTTCATTGTGTAAGAGATTCACCATACACATCTTTGGAACAGCAGGCTCCTATGATGCATCTAAGAATCTAATTCTATTGACAAAATTTTTATTGAGACATAATCCATCTCAGGCATGCCCACTGTGAAAAGTAAGATATAACCAACCATATGTCTGTAGTTTCTATTTCTACAACTAGCTGCTTCACATTTCTCTTGTTCTCAAAATTAATTGGAACATCTTGAACACCTCGAATTTATAGGTGAGAGAGATCATGGTTCAATATAGGAAATCAAGTTCTTAATGCTGAGAGTAGCCTGACACTGATATTTCCAGTGAAGATAATCAAGAAAAGAGACAGCTATCATTTTTCTTCTCAATAAGGTTCTTACACTAATAGCAATTATTATTTTCTTCCCATAAGACATATAATCCCTTAGAAAGGACACTAGGCATAAGTTGTACACCCACAGTTATTCAGTTCTACAAAAACAGATAAAATTAAAAAGATCTTTTTCTACATGAAATTGCTACATCACAGAGCCACACTACATGAAACAGATCAGTATCTGTTTCTAGTGGAAAGCACAGCTTTACTAAAGACATTGTGAGGTCTTGAGGAGGTCGCAGGGGACCAAATAAATTCAGGACTAGGACTGAAAGAGAATCACATATCGACACCACAGGAAAGATAACATTCGGTCACTGGATTCCTAATGGAGCTCTCCCTCTCTGATCTCACTTTCCTGCCTGAGGCAGGCTTTCAGTGCTTTCCTTTAGTGTGTGGTGTCTGCCAAGATGGTTCATAAACATGCTACCTAACTCTGATGCTAGAGTCCATTTAAGATTAAAAAAAAAAATCACCCACCATGAGCCAGTGATACTGTCCCTGCCCCTCTCTAGATTCCATCTCTGTGTCCATAAGGCAAAACCACGTAAGTGATAGAAATATCACCTTCTTTACAGTTTTGGTATAGAGAATGTAATTTTACCTGGGTAAAATATATATGAATATAAATATATATATAGTATAATAATTAGATTCAATAGGATTATCATGAGAATAAAATTTGGAAATTCTATTTTAGATATACAACGAGAAACATCAGTCATGATACAACCTTGACACTGATGTGAAAAATAGTAATAATCCCCAAATTTGTGAATACTACCACAGAAAATAATTGTACCAGAAATCTGCACATTGAAGCAGGAATGGCATCTGTCATGCTCATTGGTGTATCCTAAGCACATAGTGCAGTGTTCATTGAACGTTCGTTAAATGAACAAATTAACAAACTCGAGAAGAGACCAAGACCCAAGTTGATGTGTGAATGATGGACAACTTGTTACTAGATAAGTGATCAGCTCCTGATTACTCAAGTTACACGTCAAGGGCTCCATGTCATGCCTAGAATTGTAGGATCTGTGACTTGTAGACCCTCAACTGCCCAAACTGGAAATGCTGAATCCACTCACATTAAAGCTCCATTATGTGCTCCCTTTGCTAGTTTCATATCCACTCAGAGGCAACTCCACCATACCCTTCTCCAGAAAGTATTCCCAGAACCTTGTGGTCTTAAATCCCTCTCTAGGCAAGTAAACTAACACGCATCTGAAGTGATGTGAAAATCAAATCGAGGCTTTCTATGCTGTATCTATATTAGGAAATCTTCACTCTCCTATTGACAGTGTGGTTTTATAGTTGTTGATTTTACTTGTCCATATTAGAAATTCATTTGCAGCAACACATTAATACCAATTTTGAATTTCCTCAAGTTTTATTTGCTGGAAAAAAAGTCATGTCAAAGTCTAATAAAACTATGACAGTAATTAACCCAAATCACACACCGGAACATTAATATAGCTATTCGGCTACTGCTGCTAATACAGATGCCGTAGAAACACAATGAATTTTCCCCCTGACAATGACTAAAGCATGTTATTTGTCTTAGTGAAACTCCACCCATAGATATCTGAGGACAATTGTTTCATCTTCCCAATTTCACTATAACAATGAAGTTCTACATCTATTAACAAAAAATATAGGTACTCATAACTCTAAAATGACCATACTTCTTTAACCAATGTTTTTCCCAAAAACTAGAGTTAAAATAATTATTTCATTATTTTAATCATCATTAATTAAGACATTAACTACAGAAAATTTAGAAAATACTTATAGACAAACTTAAAAAAACTCAAAATCAAAGTTTATCCTGTCATCAGATGTAAACAACACTAATACTTTGGTATATAGACTTTTAGTCTTTATTTAATGCAACATCCAATCATTGTTGTAATTGACATTATTATAGTTTACTTTTTTTTTTTTTGACGAGGAAGATTGTCCCTGAGCTAACATCTGTGCCAATCTTCCTCTATTTTGTATGTGGGATACTGCCACAGCATGAATTGATGAGAAGTGTGTAGGTCCACACCCAGGATCCGAACCTGTGAACCCTGGGCTGCCGAAACAGAGCGTGTAAACTTAACCACTAGGCCATGGTGCTGGCTCTTACAGTTTACTTTTATTATGTGCCAAGTACCATGCTAAGCACTTTACATGAATTAGCTCATTAATTTTCACAATGACCCTATGCAATTAATAAAGTATTGCCATTTTATAGATAAGGAAATTCTGGCTTATAGACGTTCAGTAGTTTGCCAAGGGTCACAGAAGCAGCAACAGAGAAGTCAGATTCCTAGGTGCCCCCTACATTATCTTTACCTACAAATGTAGGTAAAGTACATGTACGAGAACAGTTTCATCTTTCCAGGCTAACATATATCCTTCAATGTCACTTTTAGTGGCTGCTTATGATTCCATTGCAGAGACAGACCGTAATGTATGTAATCCATCCCACTATTATAGGTTATTCTCAATTTTTCACCATTATTTTTTTAAAAGTTTGAATGGACATATTTACAGCTATGTGCATATCCATGTTAATTTCCTACTTCTAGAAGTAGATTTGCCAGGTTAAAAACAGTCTGTAAAGTTCTACAATTTTCGACTCATGGTATGACAATCAGCTCAAGATTTCACTCCCAAAAGCAGTGAATGGACGGTCTTTTCCCAATCAAGTGTTTAAATAAATTCTGTTCTTCACCAACAGCAAGTCTAATGAAGTAACAGAGAATTATGCTCAAGTCCACTGTTTCAAATGGTCCTTGATGCCATAAACACAAAGACCATTCTACATTTCTCCACCGGACATCGAAATTGCTATGAAATATTCTAACAATGCCTAGTGCATACCAGGTATTTCATCATAATTTATTAAGTGAACGACTGAATCAACAAATGAATAAAGCCATGATAATTACTAAGAGAAAGATAATTTCCTAATAACAAGGCAAAGGACTGAAAGCCCTTAAGGTCCGACTTCTCAGTAGCACGTAGAGTTGCAATTTAATTTTGGCTATTAGAGAGGGATTCTGGAATTTCCCAAGCTGTAGCGTTTCATGCTCAAACCTCATATTTGGCTCACAGAACAAAAGAAGACAATAACTGCACATCACGGAAGCAGTACAGGATGAAAGGAGAATAACGCTCATACACGGTAATTTCACCATGACACTGTGCCCGAGTCCATGAGCTGGGTGAAACAGCACCACTAACAATGTCCTTCTGCCATTTGTAATAATAATTTAAAAATCCCTGAAAGATTCCAAATTAGTGTTGCCATACAGCGCATTTTGTGTTTCGGCAAGAAGTAAAGCAAGTAGGCTGCTTTCCACATAGCAGAAAGTGTAGGCTGTGGCACGGTCAGTGCCCTGAAGCAGAGGACACCATACAAATGATAACTTGAGTGAGACAAATATGCTACACAGCTTCATCTTCAAAACCAGGCAAGCCTTACTCTCTGCCCATATTGTCAGAGGATAATAGTTATGCTGAATTGGTTTTACCAGCTAGAGTTAGAAGAGCTTTGTTATAATATGAGAATCTTAGAATGGACTGTTGGTGACATTCAAGAGACTTTAAATAGTCAAAATTATATATACATATAAATGAGAGAGAAAAAAACAGGGAATACTGGAGTACTAGGCAGCTGACAGGAAGACACAGTTGATTACAGAGAAAATTTAAGCATACTCTTACTTTCTTTGCCTTGTGTCAGAAAAGTTGATAATGTCAGGAGGTTAAAATTACGGACTCTTTTGTTTTTGCACTCCCCTCCAGAGTGTCAGGTTGGCAAGAAGTTAGGGACAGAATTTTGCTGGTGGATTATTTTAGGTTGGATATTCCAACTGACTTGAAAATGACATGTAAACATGATGACAGATATATCTAGGGGGAAAATCCCAACTTATTCTCTACTAAAGCATAGTTCTGAGCAGCGATGCTGGAAAATCAAAAATATACCTAATATTCCAGAACCTGGGCTAACAACATTGGTTAATTAGAGGGATGGCATAATGCTAAGTACACTTTTATTTCATTGACGATTTTATAGCGACAAGATTTTGCACCTGATGTGAGAAAGTCAAGTGAAAGAAAACATGATTCAAATTATGAGCAACTCTTGTAAAATGCAGGTTGCTTAAAAATTTGGGTCTAACTGCAAAATCACATCAAAATTACATAAGCCATTGAGACCCCAATACAACTCTTCATCTGGTGGGGTTTCCAGGCTTCCCACTTCCTCTGCCTTGTCCCTGGACACTCTCTCAATCTGCAAGCCTAGATTCTCTAGTGACAGGTGTCATCAAAATGCAGACACAGATACTCTGCCACCTGGCCTGGGCTCAGTGCTTTTATTCACCATCTGTCACAAAATGACATCAAAATGAAAAGAGGCAGAAAGCATCATAGGCTTGAATTTCTTCATGGGAACTGAGAAGATAGAACAAGTTGAAGGGTAATTAAATATTCCTTTCTAGGTACAGCTCAAACTATGGAAACAGGAAATTTTTTTCAATGAGATTAGAATCTCAAGCATTTGAAGTGTATCACTCTTATTTTACTCCTTTAGAAGAATTAAATTAGACATGTATGGAAAGAGAAGGCAAAACTCTGCTTAGCACTGTAGCTGGTGGTGACCTGGTGAGAGATGAGTGATACAAAATCTCAGGAAGAGTTTGATTTAGTAGACATCCACCCAAAATAGTCCGAACACAAAAGACTGGCTTCCTCGTGTTCCGAGAGAGACCAAGCATGCCACAGAAACACCAGCATTTAGGTTAAATGTTCAAAAGCTGGAAATACAAAATTAAGGAAATTTGCTGAGAAACAATATTTATGAGAAAATGTCTACTTTAAAAAGTAATTTTGTAGGACCAAAAATCACGGAGGAAAGAAGCAGAGCAGGCAACTACAAAAGATGCACCAGTAGGACACAATAAAAAGGCTTTCAATAAAACTCCTGACTTTTACTATCAAGGTTGAGAAATGGAAAAAAAAAAAATGCCATTAAAATAATCTCGAGCAACAAACTAAAAAAGTCTCCTCCAAACTTGTTAATCATGCTAAGTCTTCAATTTGGGGGATGGCATGAGAGCAAGAGAAATTACCGATGAGAGTCGCATAATACAACCAACTTTCAAATTTCAGCACAGTGCAGCTCCTTTTCCTACATAATGCTCCTGGTATGGGGAGTGAGGCTTATAAATCAGAAGGGCGATTATTCCTGAGTTACAGCCACTGTCCTCTCAGACTTCGCTAGGGGTCACCACTCGGAAGGAGAGATGAAAAACAATAGATTTCTCATCAAGGAGTATTATAGAAATTCCTACTCAAAATGTACACCATTGTATTCTTTTCATTTTTAAAAGAAAGGTGTTAAAACACGATAACAGATATTCAAGTACCTACCCTATACTAGGCATTAGACCAGGTACTGAGAATACAAAAATGGATCAGATAACAGGACCCCTTGAGGAAGTTTCCATTTGAGAACGGATGAACCTCTATGCTGCTGTAAAAATATTACTATAGAACATGATAATAATATAGTAGGGGAAGATATGAGCAAATACATTTTAAATGGAAAAAAAGGAATGTCAATGAAAATTTGAAAAATGTCCATTCTCAGTGATGATTTTTAAAACAAGAAGAATTTTTTTTTTTTTGCCTATCTTATCAGGAAAGATTTTGAAAGATAATAATGCCCACCGTTTATTTGTGTATGGTGAAATGGGCACTTTTAGACATTTGGTGGGAGTACAAATTGGTACAACTGTTTCAGAAGACCAAGAGTTTTTAAATAGCTCACTCTCTTTTGACTACGTGGTTCCATCTCTGGGAAATGGTTTGCAGCAGAAGAAATCACTCTGCATGGATAGGTTTGGACCAGACTAAAACATCTTTATTTTACTCACAGGTAACTACAGATCTAATCCCAAGTTCTAGACAAGGAGAATGATGAAGAATAAGTGCTACTAGGATGGAGGGAGCATGTAGGATGGCCCACAAGTCTGAGAGTCTGAAATCAAAGTGAACATTTCAGATACTTTTACAGAAATCCAAGGGTAAGATAGTAAGAGTTTATGAAACGCTTATGCTCAAAAGCCAAACTTAAACAGATAGAAACCTATCAATATTATTATTATAAGATTAGTGGAGTTGAAAAAACTGGTCAAATTATTCTTTGGCATGGTTAAGCCCTGTATGCAAGCAGTGCAATAGACTGTCAGAATTTCTCACATTTCAGTTGCTTGTTTTGGCATGTTACAGACTAAAGTTCTTTGTGACTTTCCTGAAAATTTCCCTTTCAAACTAAATGTGTTGTCTCATGATACAATAGAATTGCTGAGACAGCAGTTAAGTGTCTGCTTCATTTTTTTATGA
The DNA here is from genome assembly GCF_021613505.1 of Equus quagga. Taxonomy (NCBI): domain Eukaryota; kingdom Metazoa; phylum Chordata; class Mammalia; order Perissodactyla; family Equidae; genus Equus; species Equus quagga. Next base: position 125,826,657 of record NC_060267.1, read on the forward strand.
TGATAATTCTTCAGCATACACAAAAGTAGAAAGAGTAGTCTAATGAACTCCTATGTACTCATCACTTGGTTTCATGACCAATCTTTTTCATCCACATCCTCACACTCCTCCAATTATATTGAAGTAACTCCTCAATCATATTTTATTTTATTTTATTTTTTTAAGATTTTATTTTTTCCTTTTTCTCCCCAAAGCCCCCTGGTATACAGTTGTATATTCTTCGTTGTGGGTCCTTCTACTTGTGGCATGTGGGACGCTGCCTCAGCGTGGTTTGATGAGCAGTGGCATGTCCGCGCCCAGGATTCGAACCAACGAAACACTGGGCCGCCTGCAGCGGAGAGCGCGAACTTAACCACTCGGCCACGGGGCCAGCCCCTCAATCATATTTTATTGATAAATATTTTCAAATGTATTTTTAAAAGAAAGGGACTCCTTTAAATGTTTCTAGAGGCGCATTTAAATATGGTTTAGCAGAGAGGTACGGAAAAAAGAAAAGAACACTGGTTCTACTTTTCACTAGCAAAGCTCCAAAACAAGAAAAAATAAAATGCTGTATTTGAAACAACCCATCTGTCCAGAGCTCAGTGGAAACAGTGTACCATTTGAAAATGCTTCCCGTTATTTATTCCATAAAGTCTTTACTAGTATTTATTCCCTGGCTAAAATGCCCATGCATTTAGCCAAATCAGCTAAAAAATTATGAGATGGGAACTGAGGGATCCAGAATTGAGATCATACATTCCCATGTGCCTCTGGGATTTTAGCTTATGATTGGAAAGCGGAAAAATGTCCAGGCAATGTTCACTCTCTCACTAAAGTGATGCCAAATCAGTGGTAGATGAAGCCTGGCCACGTGCTTTGACTGTCCAGCAACTCGATGACACGAAAATGACAGAGTAGAGTGGGTTTTCACTCAGCAACAAGGAAATTCTGGGAGGTATAAAGAAGGCTCCCATCTGTTCATTGATTTAAAATTGCATTATGTTCTAATAATAAAAATATCACATGCTCTTGACAAGACACAGAAAAGACTAGAATAGATTAAGCCATCCCGGTTCCTACCACACAGGTCGCCAGTGCTGGAAATTGGGTCATATGACCTTGTAAATTTTCCATACACTCATGAACACATTTTGCAGCATGGATGTGATCATTTGTTATGAATATTACATTGGGCAAAACAGCAGTAGTGGCTGAATTCAGGGGTTCAAATCCTCACTTCACTCATTAGGTGTGTGACCTAACACCTGGACTCCAGTTTCCTCATCTAAAAATGAAGTTACCAAAAGTATTTCTCTAATAAGTACTACGAGTACTTACCTCAAGGTGACTCGATATATGTAAAGTACTTAGATGAGGTGCCTGGTAATAGGTGCCATATTCTGGTGTGCTATTGTTAACTGCTTTGTTCATTTCTGGTATTGATATTTTATCAACAATAGTATTAATTAATCATGTGACTTATGTCATTAAAAGTCTCCATAAAGCATAATTTTTAATGAGTATACAATATTCCAACTTCAGGATAGGCCTAATTTATGTACTCATTTCCAAAATGTTGGGCATTTGGGTTTGTTCCACCAATTTTCACTATCATAAATAATAGTGTAATCAATACTTTTGTGCCCCAAACTTTTCCAATACTTGAAGTATTTTTTTACAATTCATTTTCAGGCCTAAAATGCCATTCTGAGACTAGTCTAAGTAGTGATGGGTGGTAAGGAGTCAAAAAATAAGATTCCACACAAAGGGTTTGTTTAAACTAGAATTTGTGGTGAAAGCAGAAGATGCTTATGAAAATCTTAAACTAATCCACCTCTGGATTCCAGTCACAAGCGCAAGCAAATCCTCCTTATACAGTCAGATCCCAGATAAGGGCCCCAATTCTAGCACCAATTATGAGAATTCCTAAACGTGAGAATTTTAAGAGTAAATCAGAAAACACAGCTATATGTATAGGGTCATGGCCATCAGAGGTACTTTATGTCTCAAACAACTCTGAATTCAGAGAAAATTCTGAATTCAGATAAAAAATTATCATCTCAGCATTTGTTTCTCCAGTGACACTCAGATATAGTGCACTTTTGGTTCTAAGACATCCTGCATTTTAACTCTTCCAGCTTTAGAGTCAGAATATATTCTGTGGCTTCACACCTTCAAGTTCACAGATCCAGTTCATTTCTACCATCTGTTAATAATGAGCTATGAGCATCGAAGTTGAGGAGCTACCAAACTTCGCTGTCTTCCTGAGAGGAAATATAAAAGTACTTAGCATGCTTTCCAGAGTATTCGCTGAACCTTTCCACCCATGAAACCTAAGAGAAGGCCAACAGCTACAGATACATCAGCATTCCTAGAAGGCTGCAAAGGATACAGGCATAAAAGCTAAAGGTCTGGGTGCTAGTTCCAGTCTTGTGACCTTGGGCAAGTCACTCAACCTCTGAGCTTTCTTTTCCCCAAGTCTGTTAAGAAAAATGACCAGAAAAAAATCTGGGACCAGGGTGGAGGGTGAGATGAAACTGACAATGCCTTATTTGACTATTTGTCTTAGGGATTGGATAATGTAAGTAAAGGCACATGATAAATTGCCAAGCCTTGTAGAAAGAAAAATTGCTATTAAAATATTCATTTAGTTCTTTTATCAATGAGTCTCATAATTTCTCAAAAGCTTAGTATCCATAATGAAGATAATCTCTAATTAGGATTAGTAAATCTCCAAGATAGCAACCATTCAGACCTGGGAAAGTATGATGGTGGTAATTATTATTCTGAGATATTTATTGCTTACTTTAATGATTGAAGTTAATTTCTCAGCATTATATGGTGCATTTAAAAAATTTTTACTGAAAGTACTTTTGAGAATCCTAAGTGTCTCCTTGTCTAGAGAGTGCTTCGTGAGATAATAATGTTTGGCTGTGCTTGTCATCCCACTAAACTATTTCAAAAAACATAAATAATATACTTTATGTACCTTATAAAATAACAGAAAGTTGAAAGAGGACTGCAGAGGAAAATCAACACCATTTCTCTGTATTAAAAATGCATAATTTAATTTAACCCAAGATTCAAAATAGGGAGACTATAGTAGAATGGAAATTCCAGAGAAGAGAACCTTTGGGAAAATGAATTTCTAGTTTTAGGTATTTTCTGACCATATTATTCCATATTTATTATTTATTAAATACATAATTTAATATTATTTTCATTATTATTTAATACATGTAATGCAGTAAATTTAACTACTGGACTATTGAGGTTCTTTGAAATTCTATTCTGTGAGCATTCTAGACACAGATGGTACAAAAGACTGAGTGGAGTTTATTTCATACAATGGATACCATCTAGAAATTTGTTTTTTTCATAGATCCCTACTACGCTAGGGCATTTTCTCATTTGCAGGAGGGCTTTCAGGAGTCCTCTTAAAAGGTGTGCCCCATCCCTTAATTCAATTCATATACCAGTAACATGAGTATGTCAAAAATTCACCATTACTCATGAGTGTTAATTTATTTACGTGGAAATGCTCAGAACAGGAGTCCTTTAAAGAACACTTGGTGCTGTTGTGGGGTTTATTTAGGTTTTCATTTGCTGGAACAGTCACAGGTCTGGAGTAATATCACCTTTGGCAGAACATCCTGAACTCCATTTAACAGGAGTCATATTCTCACTTCTCAGCTGGAAGATGCCATGAGCAAGATCTGAAGGAACTGGGAGGCCATCCTTTACCAGGTCCATTTTATACCATTAGGTTTACAACCAATATCTCCTTTATGGTACTAAGTGGAACAAGGCAATCAGTTACAAAGAGAATCTGAGTTCTCCCTCTGCTTAAATGCATGATAATCGTAATGGCTGGCTGGGGTCTTCTTTGTGTTTCTGACAGTGGGTTCCTAATGGTATCATCTTAAGCCAGCTTGGCCCCATCATTTCACTTTTAAGATGGATGGCTTTTTGCTTTGTGTTTTTAAGATGAGCTGGTGAACTGTGTATGCTGAAAAATCCTTCAGTGCTATAAATGAACCTAAATGGAAGGTCTCTGGAATTGTAAATTGTAACAGAGTATAAAATGTGACGGGCAGTAAAGGCCACTGTAGCTAGGGAGCATCCACCTAGCTGTTCTTTTATTCTGATCATTATCATCAGGCTTCAGCCTGGTCATCAATCTGTTGTGAAACACAGAGGGTGGAGAGAGAAGATGATACCATGAGGGACGACTGTCATTTTCATGCATTAGACATCTGAGGACTATTTGCAGAAACACACTAATGAAATCCCCAAGAAGTTCCGTGTATGGGTTGACAGGTTTTACAATATGGCTACAAAATTAACTTTCATAATGGAAAGCAGTCAGTTGTATTGGCAGAGACAACACACGGCAAAATGCACACATGAACTGATCATCCTAATCACAGCCCTGTCCATCTCTCGAAAATTAAAATGAAACCAGAAGAAGACAGAGGCCCATTCAATATACTTGCACAACGCACATGAAACAAGTCAAGAAATAAACACAACAGGAAAAAACATCAAATGCGAAAGTGAACGCAGAAAAATTGCCAGGATCAAAACAACAATGAGGATGTTTCTACAAACTCAGCCGTGAGCAGCATTTATAAAACCCCTTCTGACCTGCTTTCTTACCCCAGCAGTGTTATTTTCATTAGTCACCAAGTTGCTTCAAATGCATGCTCCCAGAGCCTGAAACTAATTTTCTCCCTCCTACATAAGAACATAAAATTCCTACAATCTTGGTAATAGAAAGAGATCATTTTTCCCCAGGTCCCAGCTACCACCATCTCTTTTCTTTATGACAAACGGATGATAGTGCATCCTCCCTGGCTTCCCTCCAGCTTGGCCCTCTCACCACAGCCTTCCTGACCTGCTCCAAAATGCGAACCAAGCTAGTACCCTTGGCCAGCCAGTTTTTTAATGGCTCCCCGATAAAAGTCCAGAGTTGATGGCCTTCAAGGCTCTGTGGGGTCAGCTCCAGCCCTAGCGCCTCTTTTCAGGTACACGGATGCTCTGTTTTCCTGCTTTGGGGCCATTACACATGCCTTCCCTTGGAGCTGAGAACTTCTTGACCTAGCTAATCCCTGTTCAATTGTGTCTTCTTCCAGTAGCCTTTCCTGACCCCCAAACTGGGCCTGATCCCCATCACAAGCTCTCAGAACACTGAATGCCTCTTTCCTTCACTGGGCAAGTTTAATCATGCATCCACTGGCACATTTATATGATTAATATCCATTCCTCTATCAAACTGTGATGTCCACAAGGACAAAGACCACATGGCTACATCCTTACCAGGGCGGCCCTGGTACCTGGCAGAGTGCTTGGCACATACTTGGCTACAAGGAATATTTGGTGAAAGAATACTGAAAGAGGCCAGCTTACTCTCTAGACATAAGCTGGAAAGGCCTGGAGAGTAATGCTCTTCTTTCACCGAGAATGCGGGACAGTACAAGATCCACTGTACTGGTATAATGTCCCACTACTGTCATTTGTATCTAGAAGAGCCTTGGAAGTCCCCAATTAGGTTGCATCCAAACCAAGTTGCAAAAATCTCCTTTTACACATCCCCCTTTGCCTCAGTGGAGGCCATACAGGGGAGGCAGCTTTGACATTCTCGGTAATTGATAGCATCACTGCCTAACAGAGGCCTCTCTGACACCAAGACCGTCTGCTTAACAACTTGTGATGGTAAACACTGCTCTCACTTTGCTTTATGGCCCAGGAATTTTTAAATGAAGCTTTTATAACAAGGATGTAATTGAAGGCATGGGACTTTGCCCGTATCCGGGCTGATTTTACACATTCGCCCAACAGAAAAACGCTGTGCAACATTTCATCATTCATAAAGCCGCAGAGGAGAAGATTATTACGTTGGGGCTCTGGCAGATAAAGGCACAGAAGGTAGATTATCATCCTGCTTAGCAAAGTCAGCCCATGGATAGAAGTGCTCCTTTGAGGCAGGTCACAGCCTTCCTGATCTGGGAATGTCACAAAAGTCCTCTTGGCAGAACACAGCCAGGAGTGAGCAGAAATGCTTCTGGGCTTCCAAAAAGTTTCAGCAGCAGCCGAGGGGTCTGTCAGCCAACAGAGAACCCCCTGAGCCTCCCTAGTCTCACAAGGCAGATACCTCTCTTGGCCCCGTGCAATAGTGAGCTCTCAGCATCAGCTCTGGCTGGCGGAGGCCTGGTTCTACTACTGAGATCTCTAGCAGGTGCTTCCAGTGCCTGGAACATCCTAGCAGAGAATATCTAAAATCTTTGAGGCAATGGGACTGGAGGAGCTGCATGACAACAACGATAAAAACCCAATTTTGATGAGCTTAAAGCTAGGTTCCATAGGTAGCCAATTAAAACCACATGCTTCAGGGGCAGGCTAGTGGAAAACACAATGCTCTCACAATCTTAGCATCATCATCCAAATTTTAACAGAGCTGCTGGCAGAAGTGCTTCAAAATTACAGCTTTCCTCAATGAAGACTTTTCCTCAAAGTCCTCATTGCCTTAGGTCTCGTGTCATCCCCAGGGCCCCCATCCCAAGGGATGGGTAGAAACTCTTTGAGAGTGCTGGGCTCACCCCAGGTCCATACTCCTGGGAAGAAAAAGGGGAGACTGGGGCTTACATGTAGGATGGACGGAGCAGTATAATATTGAGGTTGAAAAGAGAGGAAGAGCCTCCAAGTAAGAAAGACATGGGTTCAAATCCTACCATATTCTAGTCCTGTGACTTTGGGAAAGTCATCAAATATGTCTGTTCCTTGGTTTCCTCACTTGTCTCTTAGGGATAGAAGTCCCTACTGAACAAGTCTGAGGCATCAAAGGAGATAATGGGTATGTTCCGGCACACAGACACATAAAATTCTCCCCCCTAATATTACCGGTAATAGAAGGAGCAGGAGGACAGAGACAGGAGGTACAGACTTGCTCTCACCCCCCCACAATCCCTCCTGGGCTTCCCAGAAGTGGGAATCTGAGCCAATACCAACTTATTCAGAAGTGCCAGGGAAGAAGTGCTCTCTCTGCTCCCTGCTCCCAGTCCCCCTCCACAGACACCTCCCCAAGCAGGGTGGTCCCCCTTAATACTGGGCCCCTCAAAGGAAAAGCAAGCTCAGCCCTCTCCTCTGGAGCCGCCTCCCCAATTCCTCAGCCACACCTCAGCCAGGGGGATGCCCTTGCTTCCAGCCTCCAGCATTAAGCAGACGCAGCTGGGCAAGCCATTACCTCTGTCCTAAGACCTGGTACCGGGGTTAATGAGCCGGGTTGGCCTTACACTGCCTGCTCATCCTCTCCAGGGCAAGAAGCACATAGGCTCATGTGAGCCTCTGGTCCCAGGCACTTTCTTCAATCTTCCTTATCACTAACAAATCTCACAATTGACTTTCTTCTGGCTGAAACTAGGAGGTGGGACAAATGATTAGCCTCCCCTACACCTAGGAGAATATTACTGTTTGGGGCAATACAAAAAGGTGGAGTCACCAAAAGACGGCAGCACTTCCTGAAACTGTTCAATACAAAATGAGAACAGAATCCAAGTGGACTGGCGTTACTCTGAGAAGTGGAGGGAGGGAGGGTCGTCAGGGTCTCAGCAATTGAGAATATGCTCTCTCAAGAAAACTAGACCAACGCAGAGTAAGGCCTACATGAAGCATCAACCACCTAAGCAGACAGCTGGCAGGGAGCCCCGATGAGCCCTCACTAGCATGCTAGCAGATCTCAACCTGCGATGCACTTAAGAATTATGCGAGGAGCTGTTAACACCACTGACGCTCAGGCCACCTTCCAGACCAAGGACATCTAAATCTCCAGAGTGGGACCCAAGTGTCAGTATTATTTACAGCTTGCTCAGCGATTCTAATGTGAAGCCACAGTTGAGGAAAACTGTGCGGTTCTCTCTCAGTCCACTGAGTTTGGAGAGGAAGAGAAAAAGAAAAATCACAGGTAACGTGTCACAACCCCTGTTTAGGTGTGAATACGTTTCCTCTCCCACAAAGCAGGTTAGTCATTCTTCCTTCTGCATAACTGTTGCACCTGGTAACTAATTTTTATCACTGCATACATGACTATATATGCTATTGTTTAAATTATGGGAGCTAACATTTACTGCGGACTAACTTAGTATCAGTCACATGTTCATTTCACCTGTATTAATTAACACAAACCTTACAACCACCATCCAAGGTAGGTCTCTTATTGCTGGCTCCATTTTCCAGATGAGGAAACAGAGGGACAGAAAGGTTAAATGAACTCAACTGAAGTTTACTGCTACTAATGGGCAGAACTGGGATTTAATTAAACAACCCAGATCTAGAGTCTATTTTCTTCATCAAGCCAACTCTCAAGTAATCTCTCTTGCTTTCATTCAATATCACTGTGGTATAGGCATTGAGATATTAACACCAAATGAGCAAAGCTCCTGTCTTAAGGAGCTTACAGGTGTGTGTGTGTGTGTGTGTGTGCACGCGCGACAGAGAGAGAGAGAGGGAGAGAGAGAGCACGCACGCAAGAGAGGGTGAGTGAGCATGAAGCAACCTCCTTGATGACAGGCACCATGCTTTATTCAATTCTCTGGACACTGTATATGGGACACCATAGCAACTCCACAACTTCACAAAGGGAATTAACAAAAAAGGCAAGGGAAGGGCCACAGGAGGGAAGGAGGGAGGGATGTGTGTATGAGGTGACATGATCCTTTTTGACAAAGGGGAACACAGAGTTACAACTACCAAAATGCAGAAGGGAAGCATCTCCTACTCACAACCACAACCACATAAAACACGGGGACAAATTGCCAGAACAGTCAATCTTTCACATGCCATAGTATTTAAAAATTTCTAACACGCACATCACTATTGCTGGCAGTGCCTCTAACCAAGCAGACAGTAATAAGGAATCTCATTAAAGAGGATACATTTCCAGCACATGTAAGGCCACATACATGCCGCCTGGTTTACAACTCTGACACCGGAGAGGAACTCTTGACTAGAAATTAAGCAGTCACTTGGGGGCCAGGAGAAAAGCTGATGGGGCCCTTTCACTTCCAAACGGCCTCCCCACCATCTGCAGGCATCTGGGCCCATATCGATGTTTCCCTTGTCTCTCTCCCCACTGACTGGCTGCTCCAATTAAATAACTATTTCACCATCCAAGGTGTTACAACTAATTACTTTAGCTCCTCTTTAAAGTAGCAGGAGAGACATGTAGATGCTCCTTGAGGAAATTTGAATTTGGTTACCTCCTCCTGAATTACTGAGTTACAGCACCAATAACAACCACTTAGACTTCAGACGCTGTCTCACCGCTAAGGCAATCAGAGAGCTGAAGCACCCTCCACCAGAAGCCAAGCAGACTGGAAGGATGCATATGTGATGGACAAAAAACAATACGTTTATTTTAAGGTGTCTATTCTGGGCCAGGCTTCGGGATATGGAAAGGTAATTGCTCAAAGTATTTCCTTTTATTTTAGCATTCCAACTCTAGTTGTTACAAATTATCAACACCATCAAAACTATCACATTTTAACAAATTTTATAGAGTGCTTCAAAGGAAGTCCTCTCCACAGTGCTTTCATATACATGGTCTCATTTGAAGTTCACAACAAATCAATCAGATATCAATACTTCCATTTTATGGACAAAGGAATTGAGGCAGAGAGGGAATATGAAGATTTGTCCACAGAAACAAGCCAGTAAGTGGCAAGTCAGAATTTTAGCAGAGAACTTTTCACTCCAAAACTCCAACATTTCCCAATGGCTTTCTTAGTCATTGATTTCATAATCAAACGGAACCTAAGCATCTGCAGAAGGTTCTGGAATCAGACTCTCCTACGTATGGGGCTGTTACGAGCATTAGATGGGATAATACATTTAAAGTACTTGGCAGAATTGGGAGAGGGCTGACACACGACCAGGGTCCGCAACTATCACCTATTTTTTTTTTTAATTATCATTTATATTCAAAGAGATCAGAAACTGGAAGTCTCTTTTTAGAAGACTTGGGATTTTATCTGTCTGAACTGTTTCAGTGGGATGAGGACATCTTTCACCTGGACAATAGGAAATATAGAGGAACCAAAGCTTTAGCCTGGTTTCCATTAAAAAAAAAGAAGGAGAGAGAGAGCAGCTGGTTCCCAAGTTCAGATGTGGCCCTAATTCATTTCCTTTCCTGAAAGATTTAGGAATTGGCTTTGTGTTAGTTAGCTGCTTGCATTTCCGAGACATCTGGCGCTAAACCCTATAATCGGTTCAGTTTTTAAAAAAACAGAACTAGTGCCTGGCAGCCACCTTTGGAGAGTGCCTAAAAATAGAAATAATTCACTGAAACCTCATTACAATGGTGCTGAAGGATGTCAAGCTGCATCCCTGGGAAAACACTGCAGAAAGTTGAGTAAAAACCTCAGTAATATGGATGGAGAAGTCCCAGGAACTGAACCGTCAAAGTCAGAACTGGGCTATCATTTCAGAGATATATCATACTATTTCCTTATATGTGGTGCAAACCAATTACTGGTAGTGTGATTTTAGGAGTACTCCTCCCCAAACTCATTTATATGATAAGAGTTCTCTGTCATAATCAAAGGATTGCTATCAAATGAAGACCACATAAAATTGGTTGATAATACCCAATTGACACACACAGATTAAGCAATCCCTCCCATTGCCATGCCACCTGTAGCACTGGTGTGCCTAATTAATGCACTCTTAAGTAAAGTCAGTCCTGGCTTACCTCAACTTTAGACAAACCCAAATTCTAAATAAGCAAGATCTAAATTAATTAGCTCTATTGTATCATTGTATGTACAGCTACCTCGGAATTTGCACACACACACCAAAATCACATAATTGAATACATATTCAGAGAACACAAAGGGATAAGAAACACAGAATCTGCTGTAATTCCAGGTGAGTCAATGCATAGGTCTGTTTCACAACTTTCACAAAACCCAAAATGAGGATTTGATGGTAATAATTTTCTCAAAAGACTTCTGGGCAGTCATAATAAAGAAATGATGGGAGCCCAAACACTGTGCCTTTTGCTATATCACATTTGGACACTTACTTGTTGCAGGTTAAAAGGCAGGAAGGATAAAATATTTCTATTACGGAAGTTCTCCCAATAGTTTCTGTGTCATACTCTCTCATAAACCATAGGAGCTGCATTCCTGAAAAATACCACAGTTGGCCCAACAGCGTTACCAAGATCAAGGTGTTGGAGAAAAAGTGGGGTACTGGGGAAATCAGAAAAAGCCTCAAACAAATAAATAAAGTTTCTTCCGAGTTTGCTATCACATCATGTAAAAATGGTTGAATGGACTTCCAGCAAATAGGAAAGATCTATTTCCTATTTGGAAACTGGTGGTCTTGAAATTTAATGCACGCGGTGTACGTGACACGTGCTTTGGGAGTCTGAGTCAGAGGCACCCTCAAAGAGATAGGCAGGCCTCATCCAGAACAAACTAGGCTTCAGATGGTACAGACAGACCACCTATATTAAGATGCTCTAGATGGAGAAGACAAACAGTCGTTTTAATGTAAACCCTAAATACAAAGGAGAATTGCAAGCTTCTTCTCGAATGGGCAACTCCATTTAGCAGCACTCCAAGGGAGAAGCATCCGGATGCACACGGTGAAAGATGGTTAATCACTCCTTTGGGACAATGATGGCCAGACAGAGCAAAGATTTCAAGAGATAATAACAAACCTCTAAGATAGAACCAGCATTAATAGCTTTAAAATCCTGCCCTGGGAAATTACTTTCACAACGCCATGAAAACAGTGGAGTATTGTGATTTGCAGAGGCAGATTCTCCTAGAAGCTCCACAAGGGAGTTTCATTGATCTTGGAGTTTTTCAAATCAGCTCCCACTGATTTTGTGTTCAAAGGCACTTGCACATACTCTTACCTTTATTTACTTTTCTATGTCTAAGTGAAAGTTCTATTAAATTGGTGCTTGTTTCACATTTCCTTGCAGTGTATGGGAACAAATACCCACATGGGCTCTTCAACTTAAAGGGGCAAGGTGAAGCTGGAATACCTAGAATATTTCAACATTTTGGCATGTAAATCTTTATGCCTTATCTTAGAATCCAGTTGACTAAACCTCGGTTGGCCAGGGACTAGGGGATCCAAGGCATGGGCTTATTAGCTATTCCTACAGCCATCAGCCAGCAAGAATAACCCAAGTAGCCCTGACTGCCCCCCAACCCACCATCTCCTGAGATTAAAACATTCCGGTGTCCCCATACAGTTGATAACCACAAAGCAGGGTTTTTCAACCTCAGCCCTGACATTTTGGGCCAGATATTATGCTGTTGTGGGGCTGTTCTCTGCATTGTAGATGCTGATCAGCATTCCTAGTTTCTATCCACTAGAGGCCAGTCACACTGCCACCCCAGTGTGACAACCAAAAATGTCTCCAGACATGGCCACATGTCCCCTGGGGGGGAAAATCCCCTGCACAACCCCCTCCTCCCATAAGAACCACTGCCATTAAACAAGTTAATGAATGTTTAAATCTTTACCCGATTCACTCACGCTATCCTTGTCAAACTACACCATTCATTCAATACTCTTTATAGCCTTTTTAAAAAAGGGGGGAAGCAAAAGGAAAGAAAAGCTGTCATTAAATCTAAAACATAATTACAGGCACAGAGTCTAAGAGAATTTAGAATAGAATCAAAGGTTTTAACTATGGGCAAAAAGAATAAGGATATGATTTTAAGTTACAAGAAAATAACTCTTGAGGTACCAGCAAAATTAAGAGAGGTCCTACAGCACTTACATACGTGATCATTACTGGAACCAATGATACATACATCTTTCTCTACCCCTTCAACACAGTACTCAACTTTTCTGATTCAATTTTCCCCTAAGGGTGTATACCCCCTGGAGATACACCGTTGCTATTGAAATATCGGCTCCAACATTTATTGGCCTATGTGATCTTGGGTAATTTATTTTGAAAAAGGCTCCATGCCTCAGAGTACGCATCTGTAAAATGGACATAATAACACCTTGAGGGGGGCCCAGTGAAGATTAAATAAGATAATATTTAACATAGGCACTTTATTTTAGCTTTTTGAATGAATTAAGTCCACAGAAAACGTTAACTTTTATTCTTGTTGTTTGTCTTCTATTCAGAAGCATCTTTTCAACTGGTTTATCTAAGGGAAGGAAGGTGGGAGGGGAGAGTCGCCACTTGCTTCTAAACTTGGGATGCAAAGTTCTTTATGTGTACAGTTCTCCCAAGAGGTCTAAACAACTTAGGCATCTACTTGATCCCACTCCAGGGAGACCAAAGCTAAGAAAAGTGAGACAACTGGATTGGGAGTCATGAAACTAGAATTCTTGGCTTGGTAGATTCCAAAGAGCTGTAGGACCATAGTCAAGCGCCTATCATTCAGAGAGCCAAGTCTCATCTGTCATTTTAGGAAGATCACTATGGAGATCTTAATATTTTCTCTGAGACTATGACAATCAGATTCTATGACTTATATTAGAACTAATGGCCAAAACAACTAAGTTCTAAACTAAACGATATTCTAAACCATCATTTAGTGATGTACAAAGGCAAAGTACTCGGTAACTATCCTTGAAGTGCAAAGATTTAATTAAAGAAGATTTTCACATGGTCTTTTCCAAAGTCTCTTAATTATGTAATGCTTCGCCAATTATTAAATAGTCTTCGGTAATGTCCACTAAGAGGAAATTTGAATTACAGGCCATTTGCTGATTGGAGATGTATTGAAAATACCTGATAAGCTATAAATTCAATGTTGTACAAACACAAATCTATTCCAAAATTGCATTCAAACGTTAAAAATGACTCTGGCCTTCACTTAATGGTAAGTCCTATGAAATCAATTAGCTGTTAAAATAGTTTAATTGGAACATATGTATTTTAATTTGTGTGTGTGTATAAAAAAAAGTCTTCTTAATCAACCCAAAACATTCTGAAATTACACTTCTAGGTAATGTAGTGAAAGAATTGAACTTATAACTGGATAAAACCAAGGATGTGGAAAATGTGAGAAGGATGATATTCAAACAGCGGTAACTGGAAAGGAATAAATTAAGAATCATATTAGTTTACTGCAATTTTCCTGAAAAGCAGTCTAAGAAGTTAGTTTTAACAACCCACCACCACTCCCCAACACAAACTCACATGTTCTCCAACTTAAAAATAATTACTGGGTTTTTTTGATGGATTTCTATATAAATGTAATTTAAAATAATTACATATAAAAATAATTACTATTTCTCTTTTCTTTTCTTTCCTCCCTTCTTCCCCATCTTTTTATCCTGCCTCATTCCTTCCTTCCTTTCTTTTTTTCGATAGAATAAGACCCTTGTTTCGCATTGCCAACAGGAGTAAAAGAAATTTAGAACTATCTATAGCAATGAGAGAAAACGTATTCTTCATTAAAAAAAGAAAAAGACAAGGCCAGCCCTGTGGCCTAGTGGTTAAGTTTGCTGCACTCTGCTTTCGCAGCGTGGGTTCGGTTCCCAGGCACAGACCTACAGTACTCATCGGTGGCTATGTTGTGGTGGCATCCCACTTACAAAATAAGAGGAAGATTGGCACAGATGTTAGCTCAGGGAGAATCTTCCTTAGCACAAGGAGAAATATTTGCAACAGATTGAGCTCAGGGTGAACCTTCCTCAGCAAAAAAAAAAAAAAACACAAAAGAAAGAAAGAAAAAGACTTCTTGGGATGGTTAAAAAAAACAAAAACATCAGGGGCTGACCCAAATGGCGCAGCAGTTAAGTTCACACAGTCCACTTCGCTGGCCTGGGGATTGCCGGTTCAGATCTCTGGCAGGGAACTACGCACCGCTAATCAAGCCACGCTGTGGCAGGTGTCCCACATATAAAATAGAGGAAGATGAGCACAAGTGTTAGCTCAGGGCCAATCTTCCTCAGCAAAAAGAGGAGGATTGGCAGCAGATGTTAGCTGAGAGCTAATCTTCCTGAAAAATAAATAAATAAATAAAAATAAATAAAAACATCAATTTAGGCCATCATAATAAAAGGGATAATTTTCACTTAGTAGTGGTGTTTTGCTTTGTAGAAGAATGAAAGAAAGAAGAAAAATGGAGAAAGGAGAGTTCAAAAATTCACCAATAAGAACTTCACACTTTCAAAATAAAATATTTATCATTTTGAAATTATACACGATATAATTTTTGTATTATTTTCTCGATATTTCATCTACCTGACCTGATCTGTCCTCCCCTATCTCCCAATGACAAAATGATGCTACTGTTGAAGAAAGGATTCAAAGACCAACCATTTTCAAAACTTACGAACGGTTCCCCAACTACTTTGAGGTCAGGCTCCCATTCTGACGGTACATTTGCCAAGTCCATGGAGAATGGCACTGAGAAAGTGCTTAATAAATATTGCAGAAAGAGCAAATGAGTGCAGCAATAAATAAATGAGAAAATATTACGTTTTGTTCACTTAGAAAATCTGAAGGAGAAAAAAAGGAAGAGGAGGAAAAACAAACACACATAAAAAGTAGCAAAAGCAAGGAAAAGCGAAAAAACATACACGTGGATGAGCTGAAACAGAAACTAACCCATCAACTATCACAGAGAGACCCTATGCAAAAGAAAGGAAATGCACAAGAAAAAGACAGAGGAAAGCTATAATGAAAAACAGCAAAATAATCCAAAAAAGCCTCTCCACCTACCATCTACTGAGATTAAACCATTTTGGTGGGAAACTATAAAAACATACTCAGGCACAGACATATTCAGATATTCCTGGCACTAAAACATTCCTGCAAGGCCTCTGAATACATTACTAACTTTAAGATTTTTAAAGCCCTGTTGCTTTTTCACAACTACAGGCATAAATGGAGATATATGCCCTCAACAGCACGTTAGACCCAATGGAGCCCCAGGTCAGAGAGTTACCATCCTCTATGAATCAGGAGTCTCAGAACCTTTATGTCCAGTATTCTTGACCACCTCAAGAGTCTTACACTTCTCTATAACAACCATCTTTTTTTAGGTGAAGCTTAAACAGCCACCTAGACAGATACTTTTCCAAAACCCAAATCATTAATGTTGTGGAAGGACCCTGAGAGGTTCCTATAACTCAAATTAAAAAACATATGTTCCAATTAAACTATTTTAACAGCTAATTGATTAAATATGCTTAGTACGTACTTCCTTAGCAGTAACAAAGGTCAGACACTGATGTGAGGGCTAGAGAAAGGTGGGTGGTGGGATACAAAGAGAAGAGGAACAAGACATGGACTTCCACCTCCAAGACTTCACATTCTAGTATTCTCAGGTCCTACACCTCCTAGTGCCTGCTTCTAATACTCCTTAGCAAATAGGCTATCACGTTATTTCTTTCCAATCAGACTATAGAGCCTAAATGTGTTTCCACTGAATTCAGTTAAGTATTGGCACAACCAAGTCTTAGTGAGTGCCACTTGCAAGAGATGCAGAAATGAGTAAGTGAAAACTCCCAGTCCTCAATGATCTCACAGTACCGAGGCAGGGGAAAGCAAGTAAAATAACAGCATTAATGCAAGACGGAATGCTAAGAGAAACGAGGGGGTTGAAGGAAGGACAAATCCTATCCACCTTTGGTGGGGAGAGGGAAGGTGAAATGCAGGGAAGTGGAGAAAAAGGCTTCCTTGCCAGCCTGGATGGATGAGTCATCAAGAACTCCTCCTGCCTTCTCAGGGTCTATAAATAATCCCAGGTGCTGCCATTTCATTTAATTACTAAGCCTCTCCAGATGGAGAAAAATAATTAAGCAGTCTGTACTACCAACATGATATAAAGAATGGGTTATCAACTTTTGAAACATTTGAGTTTTGAAGTTTGCTTTCAACTGTGAAGTAAGGGTGGAAGAGAAGAGGGGCAAATGACTGCAGTACAGACCTTAGGGAAAACCAGATGACCGCAGTCATATCCTGGGTAGAAATTTAAACAGAAACAAGGAAAAATACTGGTGCAAAGGGGATCAATTCTCCCAGTAGAAGCTGAACTGCTAACATTAAATGAAGAAGTCTCAACAGAGTTGTTGAAGACAAGTTGTCAAAAAGAAAACTTTAAGACACCTATGAATAAATCAGGATGCAATTTGTTTATCTCTTAAATGTACAAGAAATATGCCATTGACTGGGACTCTGGATGCAGACATGGTAAAGATTTCATATCTTTGTGTCTGATGCAAAGATTCAGAAATGGCTACACCCAGAAAAGTCTAACAAGAAAGCTGGAAAGAATGTTACATGAGAAAATTTTCTAAATGTAGATGCTCTTAAGGAATTACCCTTTTATAATTCTAAAATTCAATGGAATCAGGAAATAAAAATTAAATTTCTGGCATTCAAATAACAATGACAACTGGGTAATAAAATGGATGAGATGCCCCCTCTCATCATAAATTCAATGATAATCATATGCTTCCTGAAAAACCACAGTAATCAAACCTATAAAACCACAATAATCAAAACTATAAAAAGAGGGATACGAAACTTCTATGAGGATCAGACTGAAAGCCATTAAGAAGGTTGAGCGGTTGGAAGGCATTTCGACTCTGGTGGGAAAGGAAGCGTTCAATGAAGAATGGTGAAGACACAGATTTGAAGAAAGAAAAACCAAATCAGTACCCAATTCAGAGGGTGCTGATAGAAGATTCTTGGTATAAAAAAATACAGGCCTAGTTAAAGGTAAGGTCATTCTGAGTATTGGGTACTCTGCTCTATAAACTTAAATCGGAGCTAATTAAATATTTTTTGAGATATTTTCAAAGCAAAATATTCTTCCACAATTTGCCTAATCATTACACAGTCATTTCAACCTTCCTCTAAACATAGGTTTTCATATTTCATATTTCTTTAAACAGATTACCCATGTAGTGTTATCAGAATAACAGAATATTTTAAAAGAGCATTTTAATGACTTTTGGAATTTTACATTTTTATAGGAATTCAAACCAGGCTAAAAGTAAAGAATAGCAGACGTTCTACTTAAACAGAAAATAATTATTTTAATTTTTATTTATATAAATTAGCTAAACAAGCATTTATATATTCTCTTTAGTTGTTTAACAACAAATATCTCCATCCCTTGCCAATTTCTTATTTTAATTAATTTATTTAAAAAGTCCTTTAAAATCAACTTCACCCTTCCTTTCCCCTTTAGCTTCCAGAGGGCTGCTAGTCCAAAGATGTGTGAACTAGAAAAAAGGTTCCAGGCACATTACTAACACGTGTTGGAAAACTGTAATGAATATTCCACTTCATAGCAGTGGCTATGAAGTAAATGCAGCTTCTAGAGTTGTGTGGGCAAAATGCACACAACCATATGTGGCTGCCATCATTCACTATCTTCCATACATGGAGGTGGTCCTTCCTTCCTTCACTGATGTTCACACAAAGCACTTGTGGGAAACCTGGCTCACCATCTTTCAGCTCTGAGACTGACCTTCAACTCTGTCTGTAACCAAAATACGTCATCCACCTTTTAGGGTTACTGGGGTCCAAGTTGGGGTCATGATCTTAGGATCGTGTTGACACGAAGGCATGAAGAAGATTGCCTGGAGACTGTGTTGCAATGGGAATTCACACCCCCTCCAAAGTAGACAGACAGCCGCTACTTAGATCTTGATTACTGCTACATTATCAGGATATCCTATGTTAAACCTTCCATATTTAACTGAAGAAAAGAATTGTAAACACTATGTAGACTCAACAATCATGCCTGAGAACCACAATAAAACCACCTGCACGCAACCTCTAGTCTAGGCCAACATGTGGTTCCATGGTCAACCACATGCCTGCTAGGTTTGCACATGTTTTTGGTGTTTTGGAAACATGAACTTCATCATACCTAATCACAGCAAAGGCAGTGATAGACCCGAAATTACCCAGGCACACGATTAGGAAGGAAAAAGAAACAAAGATAACGAAAGATGGAAAGTGTAAGAAAATTACTCTAGTGTATGGAGTAAGTCAGCATCAAGGCTGCAACATCTACATGGAACTTGGCTTGCTAGATGTGCAGTTGTGAGTCATTCACATCATGTCACTC